>NW_028263390.1:19260448-19465448 GCF_051168715.1 Poecilia mexicana | reverse complement strand
AAGTTTTTTTAAAGTGCTCTTCTTGATTATCATGATGCTTTCATTTGCTTTTCAAATGAAAACCAACTATAAAGTCTTTAAAAATGCAAACATTTTTAAAAAGACTTAAATAAACAAGTAATGCTTAGCCTGGTGGGGGCACAAGTAAAGCCTGGCGGCCCGCCAGGCTTATAATACACTAGGAGGACACCCGCAATTATATTACCTAAAAATGGCCTCAAAACAATATTATTGTTTATCGCAATAACTTCTGGAACAATTTATCGATCAGAACAATTTGTTATCGTGACATATATTCAGTGTGTTCAGATACTTTGTGAAGTCTTTGCAGTGACTTTTTTTCAAAACAGCTAAATATTAATCCTGTTTTTATGTAAACGTTCTTTCTGTCTCGTTAAATCCCAGCGTACTGCAGACAGACAGACGGACGGACGGACGGACTCTCGGTCAGACGTACATCACCTTGTGTCCGCAGCTCGTTTCGTTTCTCATCCTCATTCTGTAACGCTCTCTGAGATCCCGGGCCACAGCCTCCTGCGCTCTGATTGTGGGGGTTTCCATGGCAACAGAGTGGTCTTGTGGCCCTGGATGTACGCAGAAGCACACACACGCACACATTTTCGCTCTCCCTCCATCTCCTCATGCATACATATTCGGAGCTACAGGTGCCCCCAAAAGTATCATCCTTCCTGCCTTTGATTGACACACTCGAGGGGTTGTGGATCACAATTAGTGATGCGGCTAATTTCCCACAATGCCCTGCAGCCACTGGGCACCCATTGCGCCCGCAAGCAGGCTCATTAATATTCATGAGGATATCTGATGAATATGTAAATGGAAACAAAAGGAGCCGGTAACCAGGTGAACGACCGCAGCTCAGCAGTCTGAGGCCAAGGCATGCACAGGAAACCCACGGCCGACAGGACACGGCATCTTAGGGTGCATTCACACTGCAGCCTGAAGTCTGATTTTTTTGCCGGGGCCGTTCACACCTGTATGTGTTCTGCAGTGTGAACGGGCAAATGACCTGAAAGTGTCCCGCATGGGTCACATTCGAAAAAGAATCCGACCTGTGCTGTTCACACTGCCATGAAAAGATCGGATACAGGTCGCATTACGTCAAAAAAATCGGAATTGTGTCACTTCAGGCTGCAGTGTGAACGGATCCATAGCTCAAAATTTAAATTTAACTATGAAACAGTCTGGAACTGAGAATTTGACCACGTTCTAGTCTAATGTCTTCCACATAAGAAAGTTGTAAAGCATTGCCATATGTCATCGAAGACTTTTATTTAATCTGTTAATCAAGAGTCTTGCATTTTTATCTAAATTTCTATTTTAATTCAGCTTTGTCACATTCAGCTTAACACTGCTTTGCAACATCAGAGTAAAATATAAGCTTTAAGGCACATGTGTCAAACTCAAGGCCCGCGGCGGACCACATGTGGCCCGCCATGTCATTTTATGTGGCCTGCCCCAGCATTTTATAGGCCGATGATTTACTTAAAATAGGTTTTGAGCACGAATTGACTACAAACTACATCTCCCACAATGCATTCCGATTGTTACCAGCCAACATTACGGCTTCTCGCCACTAGAGAGCAGCAGAGTCACCTCAAGCTGCTTATTGATTTTCCCAAAGAATAAAACTGAGCATGGACAAGCTAACATCAAAACGTCCAAGAAAAGAAACATCGATTTACAAGTAAGACTGTGAATGAAGATGTGTGTGAGTTGGTGTCAGGGCGGCAGGTCGCGCTAGATGTTATCTTGACCGACAACATAATTTTTTTTTTTAAATCGGTCATGTACTATTTTTATCTGTGAAATTACAATCATATTAACATCGGCTATTTATTCGCATTTTATGCGGTTTAGTTAATATTCACCGTGAATCCAGATCCCATCACAGATTAAGCAGATAAATGTATCCACATCTAAGCGACTTCACATTTCTAATTCTTCACAGCGGCGGAGCCACGTCCGCAGTGGTTGATCAGCGGACTGCGCATGTTACAGTCTAATTAACTTTTGCATGTCATTTATTTCTTCCAGATAAACTACCGGCTCCTCAAATGGATTAACACAACGTTGCATTCTCTTTAGTTTTCTCTGGTCTGTAAGGGAGACTTGAATTTTCAACCAAAAGCTTATAATGCGCTTCCTAACCATTTTTTATTTGTAAGTACTGATTTTATTTTATAGCCATTTAGCCAAGACGCTGTAGAACCATTTGTCTCTGCAATATATTTTTTGAACCCAGGCTTAGTTTATGGACTGAACAGACAGAAACAGTTACCATTATACATTTTGAAGTGTTGATTTTATTTTTGAACCATTTTTTAATTGCAAAGTGTTGATTTTATTTTTGAACCATTTTTAATGTGTTGATTTTATTTTTGAACCATTTTTTAATTGTAAAGTGTTGATTTTATTTGTAAGTATTGATTTTATGTTTGAACCCTTATTTATTGTAAAGTGTTGATTTTATTTTTGAACCATTTTTTATTTGTAAGTATTGATTTTATGTTTGAACCCTTATTTTTTGAACCATTTTTTAATTGTAAAGTGTTAGTTTTATTTTTGAACCATTTTTAATTTTAAAGTGTTGATTTTATTTTTGAAACCTTATTTATTTTGAAGTATTGATTGTCTGAAAGACCTTGCACATGCATTGCCCCATATTGGGTTTGAACCAGCGACCTCAGCATTACCAGCACGGTGCTCTAACCTGCTGAGCTAACTCACCTACCTTACAAACTGTTGAGTTTCCATGGATTTAAGAAGAACTTACATGATCTTACCACAATGAAGATTTGATAAAAGTGCTTATATTCTGATGTTTTTCAAAACAACATACATAATATTTTATTTTCCAGAGATTTTGTATTTTGAAGTGTTGATTGTATTTGACAGATATTTTTTTATTTTAATGTGTTAATTTTATTTTTGAACCATTTTTTCTTTGTAAGTATTGATTTTATTTCATACCCATTTAGCCAAGTCTCTGTAGAACCATTTGTCTCTGCTAATGACATTTTCAATAAAATTTTTTGATCCCAGGCTTAATTTATGGACTGTAATGTTAAATTAGGCACAAGTATAAGTCTGACAGTTTGTTCACCAAGTTACTGTGCTCTCTGGTATAAGTATTTGACATTGTTCTATGCCCATCGTTGACATTAGTCTCTAACAAAATGTGGATCATGTACCAGGATGCCCATCGTTGGCATTAGTCTCTAACAAAATGTGGATCATGTACCAGGAACACTGCAAAGAGCATGAGGTTCTGTAGTGTAGTGGTTATCATGTTTGCTTCACACGCAAAAGGTCTCTGGTTCAAAACCAGACAGAAACAGATTTTGCATGTTCTATTCATCACAGGTGTTTACTAAAGGTCAACAAGGGCTCTGTGGTGTCATGGTCTGTACTCAGAATCCAGGCATCTGAGTGCAAGCCTCAGTTGAAATTTTCATGCGTTGCATCTCACATCATCAACTTTGGAACATCAAACTGAAACAAAGCAGAGAAGTTCAGTTTCTGTAGCATAGTGGTTATCACGTTTGCTTTACACGCAAAAGGTCTCTGGTTCAAAACCAGACAGAAACAGATTTTGTAGGTTATGAATCTCTTGGGTTGCAGTGAGACAACAAGAGCCTTCCTCTTTGGTGATGGTTCATTTGCCAATCGACTTCAATGTTGGCTTCTTTGAAATTGAAGCTACTATACTTCAATTACCAATTGGCAGTTCTATGGCGTAATGCACATGTGTCTACATCTACATTTTTCTTGTAGTGACAAAAACCACCCCAATAACTTTTAATAAATTAAATTAAGCGACTTCACTTAAATTAGCATCACTTCACCCGCTGGGGTCTGAACGCACTTCCTCCTGGTTCCCATCTGCAGAAAAATCTGCTAATTCATCAGTCAGTTGGATCTGTCTGATCCAAACAGATCAACTGAACTCTCTGAGTGTTTTACCCTGTGCAGTCCGGTGTGTGCTTTTACCAGGATTTTTATTTATTTCATTTTTTTTTTTTTTTTTTTTTGCATGGTTTTGCTTCTCCGAAACGGACTGTTACGTCTGCAGCTCCTCCAGATCGCCGCTCTCCTGGGTAACGGGCACCAAGAAGGCTCCATGTGTTAAATCCGCTGGATGAGTTACTTCCAGCGGTTTCTAATTCTTCGCAGTCTGCAGTGGTTGAGCAGCGCACTGCGCATGTTACAGTCTAATTAACTTTTGCATCGTCCACAACGTTGCATTCTCTTTAGTTTTCTCTGGTCTGTAATGGAGACTTTAATTTAACGTGCCATTTCAACCAAAGGTTTGTAATGCGCTTCCTAACCAGACGCTCCAAAGCGTCCGGTCCATAACTCTTCAACACGCTGTCAGCTCCGGTCAGAAAGACGCATTTAGTTCAGAGACCATGAGATGATAATCAGAAAGGATTTTTAAATCAATTGGTTTCAGTTGCCTCTCAGACTAAATCTTTGCGTAAAGTCTATAATGTCTGCCCATGTAACTTGTTTTTATTATTTGCTTGCTCACCTTTAAACACTGATTTAAATATTGTAATTTTTAAACTGAGCAGTAATTTTACATCCATGGAAACTCAAATGTAATATTTAAAACTTCAATACATAAAATCAGTTATTTAACAATATGAGGTGGTGTTTAATTTATTTTTAACATTGTATTTTTATACGTTTATGCTAATGGTGCCCAAGTCTAGTTTTCCAGAGCTACCATCTGCAGCTTTAGATGCATTCCTTCTCTGACACACCTGGACCATTGACTCATTATAAGCCTCTGAATGAGGGAAGTCAACCTTTTGTCTGGGTGTGTTTTAGCAGGGATCCACTCCTGATTTGTACCGTCAATGTGGCCCATTGAGGGGGGCCAGTATGCTGAAGTGGCCCTCGGTGAAATTGAGTTTGACACCCCTGGTCTATGTGATCAACTTTAACCAAAGATGCTGAAATTGAGTAAGTCAATCATCTATCTATCTATCTTGAAGCGGGCTAGCTGGCTACCTAGCGGGCTAGTTAGCTACCTAGCGGGCTAGTTAGCTGCGGAGCGAGCTAGCTAACTAGTGCGCTAGCTAACTAATGCGCTAGCTAGCTAGTCCACTCTGCAACTAGTTGGCCTCCTAGGGGCTAGCTAGTTGCATAACACTATGAACGATCATGGCACACAGCCACACATTTAAAGGTTTCTCCTTTAAATGCTGCTCACGGTTAGAGGTTAAAAAATTGACAAGGTTATTTTCAAAGCCTTCTTTCTTTCTGCTGAACTTGCAGTCAGCGTACAGTAAGCTTACAATAACAGAAAGGAAGAGACAGGAACTCACCATGTTCCACACGTTAATAGTTGCACTGACAATGAAGATGCGCACTAATAATCAGTGTTTAACAGATTTTTCACAGTTATTTATTTTCGATTGTGTCACTGTGATCCACAACACCGTGGATTAAATATATTCCACAATTAGACCTGGGAATATAAAACAAAACAAAATTTTAAATTCCCTAGAGATCACTGGCATTGTAAAGAAATCAAACTGAGCTGACAAGGTTGGCTTCTACAAATGTAATATTTATACATACTTGGCCTCAGATTCCTGTCTTTGTTAAACAGTCCTTTAATTGTTGCAGGTTAAGGTCACAGATATTTATGGCTATCGATACTCTCTATGCACCATCCTGTCTTATTATTACACTGTTTTTTTTCAGTGTTTTGAGCAGTTCAAACAAATAAACACACATACACATGTGTAAAGTAGCACCAGGGGCTTCTCCTCTGCAGATAGAGGAGAAAAACCAAAGCAGGCAGATCAGAGCGAGGATATAATGAAACCTGAGTTCTGAGGAAAAGGCATTTCTCTCTTTCCTTCCTCACTTTTCTCATCTTTAACCACCTGGCCCCCTCTGGAGTGTGGAGCTCTGAGGGGCGACTCGAGGTGTTGGCACCAGGTTGGACCACAGAAAGCAGGAGTCCGTGGTTCTGAAGCCTGGAGACGAGGCTCACGTTGAGGCAGAGTTCAGCTCAACCAGAAGGTTTATTACTTGATGTGTGTGTGTGTGTGTATGCGTGTGTGTAGGTGTTATTGAGAAGCATGGCTCTCCCTTGAGAGATCCTCCATTAATTGTGAAGTGAAGGAGCCTGAGGGCGACACCAGGGACCTCCATTAAACACAGACAGGCAACTGACAACCTCTCTCTTTCCCCCTCTCTCTCCCCACTTTCTTTTCCTCTCACCCCTCATCCCCTCCCTCATTTATCCTCTAAAATTCAAATTCACATTCAAATTTAAACAAGGGCTCATTGCCATGAAAGGAGCAACCCTAATGTCGGCAAAGCAATAACAACGCACAAAAGAAAGTAGTTTTGTTGATTCTGGGAAGTCGCAAACAAGGAATGCATCACCTAAATGTAGCCTGCATGCATAAAAGATTCTTTTTCTGCAATTTTAACTCGGTAATTACCCTTATTAAACAGCTTTTGTTGTGCAGGAATCTTATTCTCTTGTTGTCTGATTCCATCACTGGAGGTCGATTCGGGTTTTTAATTTCCTGCGCCACACACACACACACACGCACACACACACACACACACACACACACACACACACACACACACACACACACACACACACACACACACACACACCACCGTACACTATTAGAACCCCAGATGCTCTAATTACACTTCTCAAAACCGATCTTTCTGCAGACTTTTTTATTTCTACACCTGGTCATTTCTGCAGTTGAGCTGCAGCAAGCGGAGGTAAACTTTGTTTCCACAGAAGAAAGTTAAAACTTGTTAATGTGGTGTGTTCTATCCTTGGAGCCTGCCCATATTATGGGTGCTTCATGTAGCTGAGCTGCAGGTCCCTTATGAACTTATTTCCAGAGCAGGGTAATTATTACAGGTACAGCGCCTGAGGATGAGTACTTGATTCCCAGCAGGATCTGTCTGGACTCCAGAACAAATCCACACAGAGAGCCTCATAACTTCTGCCAGTCAGCACTGAGAACTCCTTCTCCAGAGGAAGACCTGCTTTCTTGTCAGCTTGTGAATTTCCACCACGTACAGCCACTAAAATATAAACACAAATACCGAGAATAACTCTTAAGCATCCTGATTGCTCGCTCTCTTTCATTTCTTCCCTTTAAAGTGAGTGTGTGCTGTCCCACTGCGTGTGTGTTTTCCAGCAGTAAGATCCCGTTTCCACTAGAGGGAGCACCAGTAGTGTGGAAAAGGTTCCCCAAATGTCAGCTCTCACTCCATCCATGACTTTGACTGCTTCTTGCATGCAGTACAGTAAGAGTGCACACTGCTGTAGGCAAATACCAATGAACCTAATGCTCACCTTAACTTCCATTATCAATGAACTGGCCGAGGAAAGCGCGGACGTGCGTTTCATGCACACACACATTCACATGCACATACGCTGCAGCAGATGTTAAGGATTAGTGTGTGTGTGTGTGTGTGTGTGTATGGGTGTGTGCGTGCGTAGCCTCAGGCACTGTTCAACAATGCATTATTCCTGAGTGCGCCGGTTAAGAGGGGCACTCCGTTTCCATGGAAACCAGCCTGGCTCTGATGTAAACATGGGGGTAGTTGATCGTCAGACCCTATGGAGGGGACAACTCGCCCCCCAGATTACAAACAACAGAGTATGAAGACTCCCTGCTGGGTCAGTGAGAACTTGAACTTTGTGGCGATGCGTCAAACCCAAACGCTCGTTTGACTCGTTAACATCCTGTAAATAACATCCTGTTTTCCCTAACCTTTGATCCAATCTGCAAAAGCCCCCAAACAAAGCCAGCTACCTCCTCGTTCCCGTCTTGACTCAAATCCGCTTTGCCCCGATGTATAGATGGGTGCCAACTTGTGGCAGCCTGCAGAGAGCGCGGCGGATTTCTGGAGAGATTAGTATAATCACTGGGATCCCGTGGGGCTAAACACAGGTCAGCCACAAGCAAAGAATCTAAGCTGAGAGAGGAATAGGTCCTGATGGCCGAGGGCAACATTGGAGGCAACGTTGCAGGGTAAATATGATGGAAAGTGTGTTTCTCATTATGCTTCTGCTCCTTTGAGTCCACTGCTCGGCAGGAACCGCGCTGAATCTTTTCCAATTTTCAGCTACCTGAAGGGAGCCAAGTCTAGAGCTGCTATTCCAAAAAGCTGCTCAAGTCTGACACCGCTGCAAAAAATAAAATGTAATATAATCGTCTCAATTACTTCAGTTTGTTTAAAACTAAGAATTGCCCCAACAGGTGAATCAGGAACATGGAGTAGATGTAAAACAAATCAAACATTTGAAAGTTTGCTCTTTCTAATGGTACTAGCTTAGAGAGATTGGGATTATGTTGCACTGTCTTGTCCAACAAACAAACTATAGATGCTGAAATTATATAAAAAAACAAACGAGATGAAGCCAAAGAGACATTAAATAATTGAAATATGTTATGTACTCTTATTTTTCCCATTTTTATTTGTATAATTATTTGTCAACTTCAATTTTATAAGTCAATGTATAGTTGGTATCTTATTTATCCATGTGCTAACTTACATCTATTGTGGAATTGCACATTTTTATTTAAACAGTTTTAGATTTCCCTACTTTAAATGTAAATAAATGTGGCTATAAAAGAAGTTAGTATGAGATATTATATACAGCTTGAACAGAAATGCTGTGGTTGTACAGAATGAGGATATGTAGCCGTCACTTTTAAATTAAATGCAGAACAAAAAGCTAATTGTCTTTTTGTCAAACAGAAAAGCAACAGCAAACATTGCAGCCACAATACTAAACATGGATTATCAGTCACAGCAACATCTTCCACAACTACTTGGATTTTGTCATTGTTTATAAAAACAAAAAATAAATACCTGCTAAAATAACAAAAGTCTAACTGCTGATATTCAGTGGTTAATTAGTTGGGCTATCTGCTCCAGTTATCAGCTGCTAACAGATATTGGATAAAGCAGACAGAATTTGTAAAAAAAAATTGATTAAATCAGAATTCAACTGCATTCTTCTTAAAGTAACTTTGAAATAATGACGGTTTTCCGTGGCGTATGTTTCGCTTTCATTAACCTGTCCTGTGTAAACAGTTGCAAGGTTTGCTTGTGTCTTGGTCTGGCACTGAAAACATTACAAATCCTAGTGAGGTTTGGACAGGAACGTAAATCTTAACAGGTTCATAAAAAGTAAATAGTCTGTCCTACAGGTGTTTTTTTTCTTTTGTATTTTGGACAAAATATGTTGAGCTTATATTTTGTTATTAGACAAACCGAGGAGTGTAACGTAAAAGCATCCGAGCCCGGCCGGCCCAGCGTGTCACATCCAGCTCTTCATCGGGGCAGAGCCATTATTGTCTGGAACCCACAGAAGCAGAAAAGTAGGGGTGACGGGGGTTATAATGCTCTTGAGTGTGTTTACGGTGTGTGTGGATCCTAAACTCGCCTTCTCTCCATTGGAATGGGTTGTGTAAGTGTGTGTGTGTGTGTGACAGCTCAGATGAGGACTGGCTGCAGGCAGATGCTTTGCTCGAGGCCACATTCAGTTCCGTCGCGCTGCATTAGTCCCCAACCAACCTGTCACCCCTAGCAAGAGAGTGATAGCACGCTGTGCACACACACACCCGCACACACACTCACCTAAAAACATTCACACACATTCGTCGGCTGCTTCCTGTGCGCTCAGGAGTGCACCGAAAAACGCAGAAACAAACAGGTTTTATTTAGCGCTGATCTCACTCTGCTGTCCTGCAGCAACGTCTCGTCTGCAGAAGCTTAATTAGAGGAAAACATTTAATCACAGCGGCTGTAAGTGTCGAGACAGGAAGTCTGTGCGTATTTATATGTGTGCGCCGTCCGTCAGTGCTGATATGCTAGTGAGGGCGACTAACCGGAGTTGAGTGGAGTCTTTTGTAGCGCAGGCGAGGCCCTCAGGCACAGCCCCAGACCTAGAACCCCACCACCACCACCACCCACATACCCTCATATCACACACACAGATCCACACACACATACACAACATGCATATGCCCTCGGCCGTCCTGCTGTAGATGTGATGTGACAACTACAGCGGGGCAGACTTTCCCACCGTCACCCTGCGTTTCAAGTCACGTGCACACACACGCACGGACACACACACACACTATCTTACTTATAAGGCTGGGATTTTGTTGAGGGGTGTCATAATGAGGCTGGGTTTGGTGGGACAGATGTTGGGATTCGGAGGGCATCGGCTGAGACATGGAAGTGATGGTTCATTAGTATGAGAATCTCTCCCTCCCTCTCTCCTCCAGCCTGTCCGCTTCATTGTGTTTTTCTGTCTCTATCACTGCCTTTCCTTTCCTCCTCCCTCTCTGTGGTATGATTTCCTGTGCCCGGAGCCACTGACAGAGGCAATTCTTTCCCACTCTGTTGCAACGGTGCATCTCTGATTAACTTTTAATGACTTCGCTATGGCAGCCGGAGTCACACACATGCAGGGAAATGTTGCAGGCTGCTGATTAGATGCATCAACCAAGAAGCTGGTGCTTTGAATGAACTGGGCTGTAATTAACACGATACATCGGACCAGTCATGAGTCTTAGAGTCACAGCCTGGTAATCTTCATGTTGATGGTCCAGTAGATGGTAGACTCAAGTTTAGAAACAATACCTTGAAGTATTCTTGGCGTTTATTCACACCAGGAAAGTCCTGGATCGAAAGCTAACTTTATGTGTTTCCATTGATGAGTTTGCGTTCACATTGTACTTTGTGCAAGTCAACTGTACCTTGTAAACTAACGATTATTGCTCCCATTAGACTGAAATGACGGTGCTGGGACAGAGCACAGACCCAGATAGAAAACAAACATGGAGGAGCTGCAAGCTGCAGCTCTGTGTGCACATTTGTGCATTTGTGTCGGACCCGTTCATTTTTATTTTCTTGGAAAACATGCTGAACATGACCGCATTCTTGTGTATATTTTCAGTTGGGCTATTTGTGCATAAGGCCAAGTATCAGCCAGGGCTGTCCATGGCTCATTCAGGGTTTCTCCTGGGGTTTTATAAGCCTGGTGGGCCACCAGGCTTCATTTGTGCTCCTACCAGGATAAAAATTGTTTAATATTTGTTGTAATATTGTTTTGGTATTGCTAATATTGTTTTCCAATAACACACAATCACCTAGTCATATTGTCACATTTTCTCAAAAACATGGTGGGCTGCTGGATGGTTTACCACCAGGCTTAGCAAGTTTTCTGAGGGAAACCCTGCTCATGTGGTAGCAACACTGAAGGCTAATATTTACCATGATCATTCTGGTCTACTTCTCTTTACAGCAGTGCTTAACTACAGAGGTTTGGCAGACATTTTGCAGATTTTTAAATTTCCATTTGGGTTTCTACTGCCTCTAAAAACATCCAGAGCATTATTAAAAAAACAACAACTCCTGACTTTGTTTTTTTTTTTTTTTTTTAGCAAGAAGTTAATGTTTTTTGGTGTCTGGAAAATGAGCTGCTTTAAAACCCTTCCTAATTTAGCGTCACAAATCAGCAGGCACCTAGCAGCCCCAGTGAAGTCCGGCCTGTTACCTAGCAACCCGAGAGAAGCTCAGCTCGTTACCTAGCAACCCCAGAGAAGCCCGGGCGTAACCTAGCAACCCAAGCAAAGCGTAATTTCAGTTTTAACTTGCTTAGAAAGACATGCAGAATGTGAGATAAAGGTCTTAGATGTTTTTTTGGGGGGGGTTGCAGTTTCTCTTCACATTGTACAATCTGACCTTGGGGCGAATTAGCTAAGATGTTTGTTGATGAATTGTTTGAAAACAGCCTTTAAAATTCCAAGGAGCCTTTAAAAAGCAGCTGTTGCTCTTCTGAGGCCACTGCTGATGTCTCTCACATCTGGCACTGTGTTAATACATATGCATAGAGAGGTTCCTTTAAAGAGGCGTTCATGTTGGTTGATCAAATGGAATTGATTAGCAGCTCCTATCTGCTGCTTTCCCTCTTAATTACAATGGAAGCAGAAAAAGTGAACTTTAATTAACTGAGCCGAATGAGTTGAGACTTGTTTAAGAATCTGAATTACTCAACATCCCACTTTTGGTTTTAAAGCTTTAGTTGAACTGTGTCTATTGGCAACATCCCAGTTTGTGTTGCTGTTTCACTACTTCTAACAATTTGGACGTCCTGAATGGTTGTGATATAAACAAACAACCCTCGATGGAACAATGAATGTGTTTTCAGACATTTTTCAGCCATAGGAAACACATAAGAGATGTCTTTAAAAAATAAACAAGAGCCACATAAAAGTGAGAAAGGAAACAGAGAGAAAGCAGAGAGAGTTGGGGGTGAAAAATCAGTCAGCGGGAACAGATAGTACAGCTGCAGCACCACAAAACCCGACAAGTGCCTTAGCACATTAACAAATGGATGCTGGAAATTCACCACTTGTGGTACCAAGAATGACTCGCTTCCCACTCGCTGGTTTAGAGACGCTTTATTGACTTTTTAAAAACAAGTGGTTTACATGTCATTTGTGGGTTCTGGGGCAAAACACTCCGAGGTATTTGGTGAGTGTGCCGGCCAACGTCTGGTTTTGGTTGAGGAGACGCAAGCTGTGAAGTGTGAATGTCTGGAGGTGAGAAAAACGAACTTAAGTGTAACATCGTCTGAATTTACAGTGATCATCATTTCATTACGTCAACAATCAGGTCCTCATGAATTTAAGATCCTGTATCTTTGAGAATATTGTAGTAAATATTCTGGTTCGCTACATTTCCCGTTTCAAATATTTTATATGTATTATCTTTTCTGTTAAAGGGGATGTCTTATGCAAAATTCATATTTTGAAAGTTTTTGAACTTCCATTTGGGTCTCAACTGCTTCTAAAAGCAATCCAAGTGCTTAAATAAACCACACAGCCATTTTATTGGCAATAAGTTACTATTTTTTGGCGTGTGGAAAATGAGCCGTTTCAAAAAGCTCCCGGTTGTTGAGTCACACTGTGCAGTCACAGCTGGTTTTATCACTGTACAATGGCTGCTGGAAAAGACAAGTGTTTTGTTGTTGACTTACTACTGAGAAACAACTTGCTACATTCTTGTTGGTTGTGTAGGAGGTTATAGTTCTGCTTTTCAAAGATGTACGGTAGATTTTAATGGACTGTTTTTTCAGTCCATTAATAAAAGATTGGTACTACACAGTTCTAAACTTTGGAAGTTTGAATGGAGGTTCAGCAATTTACAAGAAAGTTTAAAAGGAAGTTCAAATGTTTGGGAGAAAACTTTTAGGTTTAGATGTTTAGTCATTAAGAAACCAGCTGAAAAACCTGTTCCCCCATGTCGCCTGTAGTTTCTCTGAACCAACAACTGAAGGAAACGAAAGAAGACATCAGTGCAACTTCCTCCTTTGCAAAAAATAAACAAAAATGGATTAGCATCAGATTTTAGCGATTGTAGGATTTTTCTCTTATGTCTTTGGTAAAAGATCATGAGTCTAGACTAGTCTAGCTCTAGACTAGAGTGTTTTGGCTATGCTGACTCAGAATGTCCTGCTCTATAATCCACTTCTACTTTTGGAGTGGTTTCCGGTCTGCTTGGCATCCACATATCCATTCGAACCGCCAGAATTCATTTCAGCGAAACCAAGACCTGGGTTTGTAGGCGGACCAGAGTTCGCTGTTTTTGGTCCACATCAGTTTGATTGTCCACTCAGACCTCACCAAACCAACCAGACTTTCAGGCAAATGAACTGCAGTTCAATTAAAGTGAACTGAACAGGGTTGGTGTGAATGCACCCCTAGAAAGAAGGAAGGATCCCAGATAGACATCCTACATCAAGCTTAAACATTTATTCCATGAATTGTTGGAGAAATCCACAAACATTTGACATGCAAACCCTGAAGACTGTTTACAGCATAATTCACAAAGACTCACAAAAATGCATTTATATCTTTTAATTTGTGTTCAACAAAAGGGAATTTTAGTCTTGAGCTGTTTGCCCAATGATATCAGATTAATATATGACAGATGCGCAATGTATTTGCTCTGGTCTGTGGAAAGCTTTTTTGTTTCACGCATTCTCCTTCAGGCAAAACAGAAAACATGATCATGAGTGCCACATGAAAGAATAAAACAATCCAAATACAAGAATACTGCATTTATGTCAATGACATAAAATGCCTTTATGAAGTTTGGCATCTCTTCTTCTCTTTCCAGCATGAGTCTGCTGAACAGGCAGACAAGTGTTGTCAGCTTGTGGATGAGTTCAGCCATTTTGTTTTTCTCCAGGCAAAACTCTCTCTTTCATGTTTCTGATCAGAAAGAAGGAAAACAGCTATGAATTAAACATGCTGGTGTAACACCTCAGTCAGATCCATACCTTACTGCAAGAACAGACTTGCATTTTTTTTCTAAATATCATCTGACTCTGTGGTGCTTGATAATTTTTAATAACTTTGGTTTTATTTCCAACAACTCATCAACTCCAAATCTTTTTACACAGCCAGGTTGTGTAAATATAAGAAACTAGAGTCTCAACAAAAGTCCAGAGCGACTCAGATTTATCTCTGGAACTGTTTCTTTGCAAATTCCAGTTTGATTTGGTGCAGAGTGGCGTTTTGTTTTGTCTTGATAATTATTTTTTTCCTTATATTCACAGTTATAAATTGCTATAAATACAATATTTTATACTTTTCAATTGTTTTGGTTGTAGTCTGTTATCTTTCATCAGACGGTTAGGGTCTGATAAAAGATAACAGTTTCTCAGCTGGTTTTACTTCTGTATGCGCTGTACAATGGCTGCTGGAAACAAGATGTTTTCTCATGCATTGTGATATTAATTTAACAGAATTTATATCCTACATTTCATATTTGTAAAATGAAATCCACATTTTAAAAAAAAGAGCTGAAACATAAAACAAAGTTTGCACTAATGTAGAGGAACTCTGAGCAGATGCATAACTTCATATCTAAGAACTTGTTTTGTCCATAAACTGAGATCTGTCCATGTGTTTCTCGGTGTGCCTGAGTGCTATGCTGTGTTGCATCTCCCAGGAGGTGGAGATGGAAGGCGACATGGCGGGCCGCTCTCTGTCAGAGGAAGGCGGGTGTTAATATTTAACACTGGGAGGCTCTATTTAGAGCCCGCCGCCTCTTTTCCTCCCTGGTGGACAGCACAACGCCGCTGCCGACTGTTGCCATTATGGAGGAAAGCTGTAGGAGGCAGCCGCACGTCACTAAGTTTTCCTGACAGAATCAGTTTGCAGATGAGCTTTAAAATGTGTTGCACTGTTTTCCGTGTCTGCTTGTTCTCCTGTGTGTGTGTGTCCCGACAATCTCTAATTTAAGAGTTTCTCCTCAGAGAAACTTACACAGTATCCCAGCATGCTTTGCACCTGACTTTACAGGCCAATAACTTTAGTCCAACAGTACTCCCCAGAAAAACTTAAATTTTCAGAGCTTTATCTCTGTGGAAGATGTTTTCTTTTTTTTTTTTTTCCATAATTTACATGACTAGTTACTAGGGCTGTTGTAAATGATTATTTTAGTAATTGAGTATTCTATAGATTATCCTCACGATTAATCAAGTAATCAAATAAAAACTATCGAATATCAACATCGGCCCAATTTTCCATATTTGAGCTTCCCTAACAATAACTTTTCTGTAGTTTAAAAAATTAACCTGTAACGATAATAGCTCACTTTTTAAGTTAACCTGGACAAAAATTATACAAAAATATGAATTATATTCAATTTACTAATAAATAGGCAGGCTCACAAATGCACTTATAAAATAACTCAGTGATTATTTCTCAGCGACTTCCTTTTACACTCTCTTTGTTTAGAAGCAGTGATGTGGAGCTAATTAATGAATCCTGCACAACTTTTCTAATTTTTTATGCTTTCTCTGCCAAAATTAATTAGCTGATAAACAAAGCATAACAAATGTGTCTCTGTGTGTGTGTGTGTTCATAATCTGATAGGATCAATAGTGGTCTGGGAGGCTCAGTTGGCAGCTGCTGAGAGCAGGAAACAGGTGCAGACATAGTTCCTTGATGTGCAAGGTGACTGAAATGAGATGAAACCACTTGACCCCCAGAAGAACCAATTAATTACAGCAAATCTCCCAAAACAGTGAAACTAACGGCAAATCAACCAGGAACGCCTGGATCCTGCACAGCTCCGACCACAGCTTCAAAAATCGGCTTGAGTTCAGAAAGAGACGAAAATATAAAGTTCAAATAAAAAAGAGAATAAAAATTTGCAGCCTGGCAATTTGATGTATTTTCTACCAACATAATAAATTATAAAAATGGTGTCTAGGAACTAGTTAATACATTTCTTACTTAAGGATGAACTACTGTAACTCTTTACTACCAGGAAGTCCACATAATGTAGTTAAAACAGAGTTGTAACGAAAATTAAAGCAGGAGATCTATTGGCTCTCTATTAAATCCAACATTTAATCAAAACATCAGAGATCTGATTGGTCTAGATCAGAAACCTGTTCCCCTCCTCGCCTGAGGGGGCGCTGCAACAAGAACGACTGAAGGAAACAACACAAAAACCTCTGGAGAAGACACTGAAAGCAACTTCCTCTTTCACAAAATATAAACAAAAATGGAGTGGTGGCAGATTTTAGCAGTTAGTATTTATCTTTTGTTTCTTCCTTTAGCGTTAGACTAAAGTGTTTTTGGGGTTTTTATTTACCCAGAATGCTTAAAAATAAAGTACAAATTCCACTGAAATTATTTCACTTTTTTCATTTTTCTAAGTGAAAAAAGTACTTTTTAAGGAATCGCTAACTTAAAACAAAAGCCCCTATATCTTGTTGAAAATATTCTTCTAAGTTAGTTAGGTTTCAATTGAAGTAGATATCTGCATGAGAAAGTACATTTTTCATTCAAACTTTCTGGAAGGCAGAAAAGTTACGCTTTTACTTTAAGGTAATAAAAATAAATCTCTAAATTGCTTCTTTCTGCAAACGTGCACTTTAACAAGGTCATATATTTTGCTGAAAAGTTACTTATAAGTTAGTTTTGTCTTAATTTAAGTTCAGTAAAATATTTGCACCAGAAACTAGACAAAAATACTTGCTAAAATTTTGTGTTTTTACAGTGATTGTCTGCTGTGGCTTCATTCTCATCCAGGAGAAAGAAAGAAAGGAAGAAAGGAAGAAATGCATAAGATCGAATGCATACGATCTTCGAATGCATACGATTGAAATGAAGTGGGTTTTTTTGTAAAGTACCTCGAGACAAATTGAATTTAACTGAACTGATGTTCAACCACAGAAGAAGAGAGCAAGGCAGTGTGTGAGAACCAGAGACAGGATTTTAACCGTTTCCCTCTCGGAGGGTTGTGGAGCAGCAGCTTGGATCTTAGACATGATACGATCACAGCTAATTATGCAACTGCAGAAAGCAGATATCCAAACTCAACACGGAGAAAAACCATCAGAGACCAGAAAGGACAACATCCTCAAACCTCCGGAACATCACAGGCTAATTTCTCTACATAAATTTTTACATCACTAGTCTGGAAACTAATAAAGGAAAATTACAGTGAATTGTTTTTACAATTCATCATAAAAATGTTCTTCATATGTTGATTTATTACATTTTTAGAGAAAGAGATTCTTAGAAATGTTCTGTCCAGATTTTTATTCTAGACACATATTCTAGAATTCACATTTTGCACATTTTCCATTTGGGTCTCTACCATTTCTAAAAACAGAATCGGTGCTTAAAAAACAGCCAGCCAGTTTTTGGCAATAAGTTAAAGTTGTTGGTGTCTGGAAAATGAGCCATTTCAAAATCTTTCTGAATATAACGTCACAAATCAGCAGGCACTGCCCGTCATCTAGTAACCCCAGTGAAGCCTTCCTGTTACCTAACCTTGTACAATGGCTACTGGAAAAGACAAGTTTTTTTTTTTTCTTGGTTGATTTATCATCCAGAAACCACTTACTGCATTCTTGTTTGTGCAAGAGGTGCCATTTCTGCTTTTCAAAGATGTAGGATTGCATAAACTGCACATCTTTTTGTAGCCATATTCACATATGAGGGTAACTAATAAGTTGTGGGGCGTGGCCTGCAGCAGTTTATTTGAATTTAAAGTGACAGAGCTCCAAAACAGCTCAGTCTTAAAGGAGCTCAAAAAAGGCAGAACTGACCAGACTAAAATATAATCTAAGAATGGATACCTCAAATCAGCAGGTATTGTCTCTCACCTAGCAAGCGAAGCCCAGCCCATTACCTAGCAACCAACGTTGAGCTCCAGCATGTTTGGTCAGCTGGTTATATCACTGTATGCAATGGCTGCTGGAAAAGACAAGTGCCTTGTTGTTGACTCACCGTCCAGAAACCACTTGCTGCATTCTTGTTGGCTGTGTAGGAGGCTCCACTCCTGCTTTTCAAAGATGAATGGCTGTATAATTATGCATCTGTTTGCAGCTAATTTGGACTTAAAGTGACAGAGGCTTAAAACAGCTCATTCTGAAAGGAGCTCAAAATAGGAAGAACTGACTACACTCTCATTATCTAGGAATGATTCTGTTAGAATTATGTTTGTTGTCATTCTTACATTTCTAATTTTATGTTACTAGTTGTTTTTCTATTTAGACGTTTAGTGTTCAAATTTGTTGAAACTGGAGACGCAATTAAATTTTCCTTAATCTCAAGCATGTTTTTACAGATGGTGACTTAGATCTTCCTAGGATACTCCTGAGCTGTAAACCTATCTGTGTGTTAATTAAATTTCTGTGTCCCCCTTCTTTGTTTCTGAATTCACATCCTACAATCCACATCCTACTGTGAAGATAGGATGTGTGGTTTCACCCCCTCCATTCCTTTTCACACCCTTCTTGCTAATAAAAGAGAAACAAACTGAAGGTTTTCAGAACACATGGTGAGCGGCTTGGAGAAGCAGTTCACTGTGTCTCCTTCTGCAGAAGTTTGGTTGAAAACTCATATACGTTGTCTGTGGTTCTTTCTTTTTATGTAGGTTTGAGAAAATACCTATCAGATTCTGTGCAAAACATGTAATGAACATGTCTGACCCATTCCAACCTGATGAACAGGCCATCTTTAAATCTGAACAGCGTGTGATTTTTTTAATGATGGGGAGAAAATTAAAAAGCATCAAATCCAGTTATATAAATGCTTGACTACATTATTTTCATACATTCACAGTCAGTAATTCTCTTCCTGAAGCCAGTGAAACTTAGCGACAGAGTTAATATACTTCAGCTTTAGAGAATATGCAGTTATTAATTATAAAGTTGCATATATTAAAGAGTGAAATCTGTGTGAATTCAACAGGGCTGATGGGTGGAGGATGATCTTTGAGGTGCATCGGTATCAGGTGGCCTTCTCCTCTGAAGTGCCAAGCTCAAATCTTGAATCCTGCCTTAATTGAGCGCCCCTCCCTCGGCCAGCACGGTTCTGGTGTTCCCCCTCTCGGGACCCGGGGGGCCGGTGTGGCTGTCTGAGGGGGCCTGACCCCAAAACCCTGCCTCAGGCACTGGCTGCCACCAGCCTGAACCCTCCCTAACCCCCAACTATTGCACTCCCCTCTTCATCTTTCTGTCTCTGATGCTCTGCTTCTCTCGGCCCAATTGGCTCTGAGCTACAGACTTCTTTTGTCTGTCCTCATTAGGTTACAAACACACACACACACACACGGACTTTCACTCAGACTGCATTTCATGAACTCATTATCTTCAATTTACACATTTTTTAAAAATATTAAATTTCTGTTTTAAAAAAAAAATAAATTTTAGTAAACAACTCCAGATTAAGCTATTTGTGCTTTTTATTACAACTTCCTCTAATTCTGTAAATTATTTAGGAACTTTTGTTTGTTTTGTTTTTTGTGAGTATTAGATGTGATATTGTTGGTGGTAGGCCTTGTTTCATGGAAGAAAATTGCTAACCTAAGCTAAGCTAAGTCTGCTGTAAGTAGAGCTTCACATTTAACAGAAATACATTAAAACCTAAGAGCCCACTGCACTGAACTTCATTGAAAACTTCCTGGTTTTTCCTCCAAATATTGACTTCTGAACTCGTCCTGAGTTAAAACATCAGTATTGTTGTTTTTAAATGACTATAAACTTGTTTTCTTTGCATTATTTGAGCTCTGAAATCACTGCATCTTTTCTTATTTTGACCATTTCTCATTCTCTGCAAATAAAAAATACATTTTTGCTTGTAATTTCGTAGACATGTCAGTAGTTCATAGAATAAAAGAACAATGTTCATTTTACTCAAACGTAAACCTGTAAAAAGTAAAACCAGAGAAAGCATTTTAAGTGGTCTCTTCATGTTTTCCAGATCTGTACATATTTAGTAATCAATTACGTTGGTGATTTAACCTCTTAAACTTTTTTTAAATACATTAAAAGATTCAAATAAATAACTAAATTCTGTTTTTAGGCAGGAAAATAAACATTTAATTGCCTAAAATGCAACAACGTGGCATTCCTTTAGTGTACTCTTGATCACCTGCAGCTAAAATAAATATATAATTTTAACAACATGTGAAAAGTTCAACTCTTTCTGCTTGACACAAAATCAGTTCAGTGCAGGACTGAACTGTTGATTATGTTTGGATTAACTGATTAACAATTGGAGATTCTTTCACAGGATTTGAACTCAGTGAAGCTGAAACATGATAATCGCTCGAGGAGTTCTGGGTAGAACATATAACTTTTAAAAATCTTGAATGGAAAACTAATATTTTCTCTACAGTTTTGACTTAATTTCTGCTCTGATTGTGGTCTTTCAGAAAACGCCATGATTAATCCGATTAATGGTTTCAGCCTTAATGCATATATATATATATATATATATATATATATATATATATATATATATATATATATATATATATATATATATATATATATATATATAATGTGTGTGTTTACATGCAGGATTGTCTTTCCCAGCCTGACGCACTGAGATGTCAGAAACCACTCTCAATCAACCGGCTCCTTCAAACTTCTCTCCTGCATCCAGAAAGCGTCTGTCCGTCACTCTGACTGGCAGCTCAGAGGAGGGCTCTGACGGGCAGATGAGAGTAAGAAGCCAATCTCTGCCTCAGAGGCAACAGCGGCAGTCCTGTGTTCTCCTGCCCACATCCCACCGCCTCCCCCTGCCCTCCCCTCTGCACCGCCTGCAGCCAATAAAACATGGACGTCGTCTCGTTCAGGAACTTTATTGTTTGCATGCGGCGGAGAGCCTGTAGTCAGTATGTTAATAGTTAAGAGGACCGACTAATAGCAGGCGGTGCGTTTAAGGGAATCAATCGGACATTTGTGAAGTTTCTGCGTTTTGCTTCTGTGGAGCTTTTTGGGGTAGAAGGCCGTCGCCAGGACCACCATCATCCTCTTTTAATTGATCGGTACTCCACTCTGCAGGTCCTCCACGCTCCCCAGGATCACCTTCGGTCTCGTTTCATGGACCTGCACCTCTCTCCCCGGTCTACCAAATATTGCTCCCCAGGACAACCTTGTTCTCCAAGCCCACCTTGTTCTCCAGGCCCGCCTTGTTCTTAAGACCCGGCTCGTTCTCCAGGCTCCCTGTGGCCGCTTGGCTTTCCACCTGCCTTTGCTGGACTTCTCCAGTCTCCAGGCTCTTCATGCCCACAGCTAGAGTCTCTTTCATGTTGCCCCCCTGGCCGACAACATAGGGGTTGGCTTGCATGTGTGTGTGAGTGCAAAGCAAAGAAGAAGAAAAAAAAAAAATCACTCGTGCACTGCAGCTCTAAGATGAAGAAACCTCACTGGTGTGTATGGATGCAGCGTCTCGTTCATGAGCAGAGAAAAAAGGCGGACATGAAACGGACTGAGTGATGAGCGGCTGACAGCAGATCCACTCTGGGTCGAGTCCCGGTGGGCGGAGCCTCAAATGAACGCTGACACATAAGAGCCCCGCCCTCAAACCTCACCGCCCTGACAATAATCACCTGAAATCAATACATTTTAAATTAAAACATAGGTTTAGGTGTCGATTCACAAGTTTTACTGCACAGAGAGAAAATAAAACCCGCACTGTAAAACATTTCCAGGTGGTTTAAGTTGAAAATGAAAGTCCACCCGAGGAAATTGTTTTGGTTTTAACTCAGAAATTAAAGTTCATGAAGTTGATTAAACAACAGAGACAAGTTGTCTAAACATTGTTTAAGTTCATTAATCTTGAATTGTGAGTTTTAACTTAATGCTACAATTTAAACCAAATAATTATTTCACAATAAAAAGAAAAAAAAACTGTCCTCACGTGGTTAAAGAGCCACATTTCTCTATTGTTTTACTCATAATATCAAGTTAAAATAACTTATTTTACTTTAGGATCATTTTAAAACAAATACTTATTTCACAATAATAAAAAAAAATCTGCCCTCATCTAGTTAAAGAGCCAAATTTCTCTATTATTTCACTCAAAATATGAAGTTAAAATAACTGCATATTTTACTTTAGAATAATTTAAATTATTGTTTCAAATTGCAGGAACAAAATTTCTGATCTGATAAATTTTATTAAATTCAGCTCAGAAACATTTACAGTGAACAAAATGTCAGATCAATGTAACGCACTTCCGTCTCAGGATACATATACATGTGTATATATATACATGTATATCTATACATGTATATAGATATACATATATCTATATACATATATATCTATATGTATATCTATATATGTATAGATATACATATATATATCTATATATATGTATATCTATACATATATATAGATATATATATGTATATATATATATATATACATATATATATATATATATACATATATATATATATATATACATATATATATATATATATATACATATATATATATATATATATATGTATATATATATATATATATATGTATGTATACATATATGTATACATACATATATACATATATGTATACATATATGTATATATGTATACATATATATGTATGTATATATGTATGTATACATATATACATACATATATACGTATATATGTATACATATATATGTATACATATATATATATACACATATATGTATACATATATATGTATATAAAATTCAGGAGTGGTAAATAATTACCACTCCTGCTTTTTTTCTCTTTCAGTTTTTTAAGTGCTAAACTAAAAACATTTGGAGGTTTGACAAAACTAATAAAAAGTTAACTTACTGCTGTAAGATTATCTTTCACAAACTCACATTTAGGTTCAAAATCTAAAACTGGCTAAATTTATTTGACTTAAGGAGCAGAACATATAGACACAGAGAGTTGCACTGAGAAGTTTGATGAAAACTATGATGAGATCTGCAGATACGCAGTTCCACCAGGTATTTGCTAATTACTGCTGCCGCTAGTCTGAAGGAGCGGAGCAGGGACGATGCAGGGGAGGAGGGAGAAAGTGATTATGGATCCTGGATGGTTGCCATGGGAAATTAAAGGGTTTATCAAAGAATAAAAAACACTTTAGGCGAGGTTTTGATAAGAGAATAACATTATAACGTGAAATAAAGCTAAAAAAAGTCTAGGTTTTATTATTTTTTATTATCCAGTCAACAATCTAAAGACATTCTGTATATTTATAACATAATAATGTTTCCATGTTTTATAACCGTTGTTAAAACACAAACATTTAATCAAATAATCCTGATAATGCTTTGTAAATCTACTGCATATGATAACAGATACAGGATCAATATTTGTTAAAAATGATTCTTCTAATAAATGTGTAAAATAGATTACTTGATTCAACCTCTGCTGTTCTAAATGATCTTTATATTTCAGTCACAGACAAATAAATAAATGGTTAAAACATGGATTTACATTTCATAAACGTCCTTAACTTTTACTTTAATAAAGCAAATTGTGAGTTCGCAGCGTAATCTGATCTGCAGAGACAGTTTTAGTTTTTCTTTCTTCCCAAGCACCAGATATTTTAAGTATATTTTAAAGTAGATGTCGGATCATTTTGTTGTTGATTAGAAATGTGTCCCAGCATATCTGTGGTCCTAATCCTGGTTTGTTTAGGACAGAAAAGTCAGACTGGAAGAAAGGCGGGTTCAAACTAAACTGGGTTATGAATATTCTCACAGGAATGAGCCTGTGTTTACATGACAATAATTCAGCTTTTAACTTTCATAGTTTCAGAAATGTAACCGAGTTAAGCTCTTGTCAAAATGAAGGATTGATGAGTGACAGTTCTGAGGTGAAAAGCTAATTTTTTAGCTCATAATTTGGCCCACGTGGATCAACCCAGTAAACTAACGAGCTCAGACAAAAACCCTGTAAAAACTTTGAAGAGGAACGCTCCAGTGGAGGGATTTCCTATTGTAAATCTTCTGTAGCATACTTCAACAAAAACAAATAAAAAGAATTGGAAATGTTAAGCGATGAGATGGTAATTATCACCAGAGGACTGCATGTCAGAAGGGTTGTTGGCCTCATTTCAGCCCTTCTGGGGGATCACAGGTCTCCTTTCTACACCCACCAACATCCAGTTTGTGCCGGTAAATGAATTATTGTCAAAGTCAGAACAATTATGTGTCAGTTTTCCTCCTGGGTCTTTACGAAGCACACGTCAGCTCTTAAAAGGAGCATTTTGATGCATTTATTACACGTTTTTTTCCTCCACAGAACCATATAAATCCGCATACTTCCCCCTCAAGTGGTGCTACTTAAATGTCATTTCTGTCACGCAGATTTTGACAAACTTTAGACTGCTTATTAAACGCCGCGTGTCACAGCCCGTCAGCTTTGATGCTGAGAGCAGCATTAGATGCTCTGTAGTGATCAAATGTGGGTTTGATTTGAAATGAGACAACAATGAGGCGCCGTCTGAGGAGGATTGGCACGCCTTAGCTTGCAGTTGTAGCTGAGTGTTCGGCCTGTGGCTGGCAGGCTGCTGCTAGCGCTCCATCAGGCAGATGAGAGCCGGGTTAATGTTGGGATTTGTTCCCTAAAGCTCTGACACAGAGGAAATACTGATCAGCCCCGCCGACCCGCTAATCAGCTCTTCCACAGCCTCAGTCTGACTCACACACACACAGGAGGACTGAACGGTGCAACAAACTTCATTAAGGTAATTTATTTGTATGAATACTAATCCATGTGTCTGGAACCTTTTTATTTTTCAGTTTTCTATTGAGCTTTTGCACGTGACGTCACGCTCTTCGGACGTCAAAATAACCAAAACCTGTTAAAAAATCGGACATCGGTAACCTAATGTTGCTTTTATTTAGTTGATTTCACTTTAAAATGCCCATAGGATGCACAAACAGACAAGGATAGAAACCAAACTTGTCATTTAGATGCGGCGGCGACTGGAAAGCAACCATTAATCATAATGACTGGCAGCAGTCAGCGAAAGCACGTAACCAGGTGTGTTACGTTCACAGACAAACTATCTTGACTCTAACAGAAACCTTGTTTTGTGTTCGTGTTTAATAAAAGTGATAACTTGTTAACTAACAAATCAACTTCAAAAATGTCCTTAAAAAATAGAAATGCGAGTGAAAATGTTTGCAAACAGAAACAAAATCTAACCAAGTATTTTAGTGTGGAAAACAAGATTTGACATCATCAGCATCCCATATTTTAGCCAAACCCTGTCTTAGAGATGCTAATCTGCATGTTTTCTGTTCTTCATTATTAACAGCTGGAAAAATTAAACGTTGTCATTGCTTTGTGCATGTAAAATCTACTTTTTATCCAAGTTTACCATTAAAGGAATGATACTGAGTGTATTCCAGGCACATTACTGCAAAAACACAAAATATTACAAACATCTTAGTTTACTTGAAATAGGACAAAACTAACTTTCCAAGTGACTTTTCAGCGAGATATAAGAGCTTGTTTTACATAAATATAAGTACTAGTCACACTTGCAGCTTATTTAACTCATAAAGACATTTTCCAATAAGTGAAATAATCAACCAATGAGTCTTTTTTTAATCGATATTAAGGAATTATTGACTTAAAATAAGCTGCTATTTCTTACTGAAAAGTAACCTGTAAGTTAATTTTGTCTTATTTCAGGTGAACCAACACATTTGCTCTAGAAACATTTAATCCGCTCCTCGAATTAAATTCCTCTCATCGACCTCCGTGAGGCGGATGTGTTCTGTTAAAACTGCTTGAACTTTCACCCCAAACATCTCCCTCACCTCTCCTAATCTCCCTTTTCCAGGTCTCCTTTGCAAATCCCTGTGATCAAATTCCCACCTCCGCCGTGATCCGGATCACGTGTTCCCGTCCGCCTCCCCGACCCCCGGCTCCCAGATTGGACCGGTCATATGGAGGGGTAATGTGGGTATTGTTCTGGGCTGGGCCGGCCTCTCCGCAGGAACGCTGGATTCTGTTTGAAGTCGTGATCCGGCACAGCCGACTCACCTGCAAGATCAATACGCTGGGTTCAAAGCGGCCGGCTTCACAGAGAACACACTCTTATTAATTTATAGAAACTTCTAGAAACTTTGTCTGAAGGGAAAAACCTCCAACTCTGTGTGGTGGATAGACAGGGGGAATTATTAATACACCTGGAGAGCGAAAGAGGGAGAGACCGTCCAGCCATCTTCTAACACCTTATATGAATATTTAAATGAGTGACTGTTTGATGTGGATTGATCGTACAAAAAGAGTGTGTGAGTGTGTTCCTGTCGGTAGCCAGATGGATAAGGAACATGCTTTAAAGACTTATTAGATCAAGAACATGTGCGAGGGTGGGTGTGTGTGTGTGTGTGTGTGAGTGTGTGTGTGTTTAACTCATTAAGGCAGTGTATTTGAGTTTTCCTTTGTTGTCAGATTTGATGATTTGGGGGAAATTTCCAGCCTTGGATTCAAAGCATTCCCGTTCGACGCTGCGAGCCCGCGGCATCAGGAATGAAACACTCTGCATTTATATTTAATGATATCGTTTTATCAACAGGAACAATCTCAGGATGTTGGCTCAGATTTGATTCCATGTTCCACTGTTTTTTTTTTTTTAACCTGGGGGACACATGCACACGCTTCCTTATTGCAGTGTCGTTATCATAGCTCCCCCGTTTTCCCCGCGTCTGTGCGTACGTCGTTAATAACCAACAAGTTCCTGACGGTGCGTTTCAATAAAACTCACGGAAACATTGAATCCACTGAGCTGGAAAAGCATTAAAGAGCGAACAGACACCGAATCCTCTACAAAAACCGCATAATTACCTCGAAAAACTTACAAAGCAGACTAATTGATATCTAAAAATAGCTATAAATACTAAATAAAGCTTCATAAAAGCACAGAAAATAACTTTTTTTTATATATAAAATCATGTAATATCTGCCAAAAACATCCGATTCCATCATTTATATTACATTTGCAATCTCAAGTGGCAAGGGCAGGAAACATGAAAGCTTCCTTTTATCTCTGTCCACGTTGCGCATTAGGGACGGACAGCAGACATGTTTTGTGATCTGATTTGAGTCTTCAGCATTCATCCTAACTGCTCTTTGAAATGAGGTGAATCGTGGGATATATGTTGGGAAAGGATTTCTGATTCAAGTTTGGTCCAGTTTTAGCGGTTTGAGTAATATTTAGCTCAAATTAAAGCGGCAGGAAGAGTCACTTGAGGGCCTCGTGTTTCATTCTGACAGATTTTGTGCTGCTTGTTGCTGCATGTGAAGAGAGTTAAAAATAAACAACGGGAAGCTTCTGCAGTTACATTGTGCTTGCAGACCTAATTAAAAATCAATCTGCTGTACAGTCAAGGTTTACATTCACTCTTCATGGGATATTTTTATATGATGAATCTGAATCACTGGGTTTAACGATTATGACTCTGAATCAATATATTTTAGGAATAAAAAAAATCATTGTAAACTTTATTGATGATTAAAATTACACATATCAGCTCAAATACAGCTACACTCCCACCGATTGGTCAAATGATTGGTTTCCCCAACTTTCTACCATCATCATAACTGGACATTTGGCCATTCCTCTAATCAGAGTTTGTTTAAACAGTTTTTTAATTGGCAAAGACATAATGGAAAAAAAAAATAATCCCATAAAATTTGACTGAAATATGAGCCAACTGTCTTCAGGAGAAAGTTTTATAGATGTTTTTGATCCCACAGTGCTTTTGTTTCTGTTTTGATCTTTAACTTATTCTTTCTTTCATGTCTTTAATTCTTGGTTTATTATTTATTGTGTATTTACAGATTCCATTGATTTATATTTATGTTTTTTTTAGAACTACATTTGGAGGAGAAGATTCACTGAAAAAAGAAGCGTGCCGAGGATTGAACTTTGAGGAACTCCACAGGGAAGTGGTGGTGAAATGGACTTAAGGCTTCCTGTTTTAACACAGAAACTTCTGTCCTGCTTGAACTAGAAACCAGGTTTTGAAATTGAAAAGATCCACAATTATAGAACCGTACATCTTTGAAAATCAGAAGTGGAGCCTCCTGCACAACCAACAAGAATGCAGCAAGTGGTTTCTGGATGATAAGTTAAAAAAAGAAAACACTTGTCTTTTCCAGCAGTCATTGTACAGCACAGTAAACCCAGCTGACCAAACGAGCTGCAGCTCTAGTTGGGTTGCTAGGTAACGGACTAGGCTTCGTTGGGGTTGATAGGTAACAGCGCAGTGCCTGATCCCATTAACAGTTTGGTGTTTTTTTTTGTTTGTTTGTTTTGGGGGGAGGGGAGATGTGCAACAGGTTCCCTTTTAAGACAAAGATATAATCGACCCAACTAAAAATTTTATTCACTTTTTTGTGCAAAGTATATTCAGAACTGTTTGGCTAACCTTTACACTGAGTGGAAAACATTCACAAAAATACCTACTGAAAGGAATGGTTTAAATCAAATTACAACAGGTGTGCTCGAGAATCTGTAAACATTTTCTGGACTTGTATTTTCATTTCATGAGAATAGAGGATGCAGCTTTGATTCCTAGAGATTCCACTCCAACTTTCACAGAAGTTTAAGTTGATTTATTAGCAATTCTGAATCAGACAAAATCTAACCACACCCCTCATCCAAATAAAAACAGCAGCAGCACAAAAAGATCCTGCATCAATCAGAAAACGCTTCATTCGTCTTCCTGCAGCTCTGACTGTGTGATCTGCTGGTTGAGGTTTTCCACCAGTGAGTCCATCTTTGTGTGAATATAAAGGCTCCTCCATCTTCGAAACCCTCCTGAACTTGCACAAACTCCGAGTAACAAGGTTCAAGAGTGCATGGTTCACTTTGAGAGGCTGCGAGTGTGTGAGTGAGATGCTTAAGAGGTAGATTGTGTGTGTGTGTGTGTGCGCGTGTGTGTTTGTGAGTGGACTGAGAGTCCAGCACGCAGGCCGGTGCAGTGAACTCTCGGGAAGGCAGAGAGAATCCTAAGTCGGTCTGTGGAGAGTGAGGGCTCTCCCTTTCAACTAGTGCTTCCCTGGACACACACACACATAAAAACACACACAGCCAGTGAGACAGAGGTGTGTTTGCAAAGCAGAAAACATACAAACATGTGAATACATGCATAGAAACGCACACAGGGGACAGAGACGTGGAGGAACTTTTCCACACATGAACAAACAAAACACAAGTGGGATATCGCTACTCATGATTACGCTCCTTATCCCAAACACACACACACACAAGCCCGCACAAAAACACACACTTTTTTCTTTTTGTGTCTCTCAGTAGTTCCTCAGTGTTTCATCTGACAGCTTATTCCCAGTGAGGCTCCACTTTGTATTCACCCCAGATCCCCTCAGCACAGACACCCTGTGAACACACACTCCCAGGGTGAGAGAGAGGAAAGGTGACCTCGGTCCACACACACACACGCAGGCATGCACACACACCAGGATGTAATCATATTTTACACCAACAAAAACAAACCTCCTGAACTCAAAGAGTTTTCTCTAAAACCGACTCAGCAGGAGACAAAAATACGCTAAAATAGGTTTTAAGAGGTTGAATATTTTTTTAATTTGACGTCTCCTGTGATGTCAGCATGTAGAGCGGCGTCTGAGCGCCATGCACGGGGAGTTTGACTTGTGCTGAGAGGTGAAAAGTCAAAAAGGCTGCACATCAGCAAAATAAAAAGACTGGGATGTATCAACATTAAGTTTAACAGTTTTTCCCGTATTGTGTATAAATCTACTGCAGGGTTTATGAATCAAACATTTTAAAATGTGCTGAGAAAGAAACAAAAACAAATCGGGAGCTAATAAGAAGGGATTTTTGTTAACTTGTCACTTAAAGCCTCCCAGAAGAAGCATGGAGGAAATGATCTGTACTTAAGATGTTACATGTTCTGGTCTTTTCACTTCTTTTCATTTCATACTTGTTGCATTTCGGGTCATTTTGAGCCAGACTTTTGCAGCAGGGAGTTTTGTACCAACAGTGAATTAAACCTGCTTTGACAATTGATGATTTAAGGAAATTTTCAAAGTTGACCCACAATCTGCTATGATAATACTTGGCTTTATGTCTCCAATTAAAATTCTGAGTTGATGATCTTTCATATTTTACAAGACAGAAGTGGCAAAAACATGGATCAGAATCATAATAAAACAGAAATAGAGTGCAATTCAAACTTTTAAGAAACATACAGTACTTTGAAAAAACTTATAAGATTTGAACGTTCTTATGAATATTTGCAAAAAAATAAACCTTTTCTTGAGTTATGGGTGCAAGAAAATGGAGAACAGGGGAAATTACCTGGAATCACTTTAAGCTAATAGTACAATAAAAGTGTTATGCTAATGTCAAATAGCACATAATCATCATTCAAAGTCACTCAGCTTATTATTTTTCCCATCACAGGTTAACAGAAACACACAGACATGCTGTAAAAATGTCCAATTTCAAGTTTTATCACTCCATATTTTGATTCTGCCGTTTATTTGCTGCAATATTATTAATCTTTCTGTTGTATATTTAAATATGAATATTTATCCATCTACCCTCTTTGCTTTCTGAACTGAGCTGATTGCAGTTTTCTGAGATGATAGTTGTTTGTTGAAGAGTTTGAACTGATCCAGTACAACTGAAGCTTTTCTTTTTACAGCTATAATTAATATTAACCTGAAACACAAACGCTCACCTGGTCTTAAAGGAAACCTTTTACACAAAATTCACATTTTGCACCTTTTTATACTTCCATTTGCTTTTAAAAGCAGCCCAAGCACTTAAGAAGAAAAAATAGAACAGTTTTTTTTGGCACTAGGTTAAGGTTTTTTGGTGTCTGGAAAATGAGCAGTTTCAAAAACCTTTTAAATGTAACATCACAAATCAGCAGGCGGTGACTGTCACCTAGCAACCTCAGCGAAGCCTAGTGCGTTACCTAACAACCCAAGCAAAGCTCCAGCACATTTTATCAGCTGGTTTTACCACCGCATAATGGCTGCTGGAAAAGGCAAGTGTTTTGTTGTTAACTTACCATCCAGAAACCTCTTACTGAATTTTTATTGGTCGTGCAGGAAGCTCTACTTCTGCTTTTCAAAGATGTTCAGTTGTTGCGCTTCTGTTTGCAGCCATTTTTATGTGCGAGTGTAGACATTGAGTTGGGGGCGTGGCCAGCAGCAGCTTATTTGGATTTAAAATGACAAGAGACCCTTAAACAAACTGAAATCTGATTATATAAGAATGGTTTTGTGTTGGTCATAAATCTATCCTAAAGAAACAAACTTTAATAAGTATCTCTATTTTCTGCGGACATAAACCGGTGAGAAGATGTGCAACTGCAACATTTTAATTCCTTAATTTGAAAATAAAGAGCAAAAAAAATAACACACATCTTACTTTTACTGCAAATTGTTTCATCTTTGGTTGTTGTGGGAACTAAAATTCAGCGTATAAGTTCAAAGCAGCAGAATTCAATTTCCTCGTTCAAACCACCGACACCAGCCGCCGCCAACCTCCTCTCTGTGTTTAGGTTTCCCCTGCAGCGCTTTGGGAAGAAACCACCAGCTTCCCCAGGGAGTGGGTGACACTCACGCTGTGCACGCACACACACACACGCATGCACACATTTGTGTGACCGAGTGTGTGAATCAGTGAGTGTATTTGAGAGAGCTGCGGCTAGCCTTAAACCATCAGCCTAGCGGCAGTACAGTAATAACCACAGGATTCTCTTGCTACCACAGGCTGTATGTGTGTGTGTGTGTGTGTGTGTGTGTGTGCATACCGATACTGCTCTGTGTGCTTGTGAGTGTATTGATGTATTGGATATGTGCATCCTTGCCTACTGTACTCAATTTTCACATTTCCTGTTATTGCGAAAACCAATGTGCTGTTCATGTGTGTGTACAGTAGCTCATTTATAGCGGTGTAGTCCAATCACGGCTCAGATCTGTTGCTCCAGCCTTGGCAGCAATTGGTCGAACGCTCCAAAGCCACCGGACAAGGTCGCACAGACAAACAGCTACAAAGAAAATATATATTTACGGCGCTTCCTGCATCTGCATGCAAAACAAAATCCTGGTAAAAATATGCAAAGAATGGGAATTGTTTCCTTTTTTTTCCTTTCCTTAAAAAAAACTGTTTCCTGTCTTCCCTCCTCTATCTTTCCTTCTCTCTTTTTATCATGATCTCTCTCTCTGTCTCTCCCTCTCTGGTTGCTGCAGGGTTGATTGGAGGTTTTGTCACGCCTGCTTTGACAGGCCGGGCAGAGCTCAGGTCCCAACGGTTTGGCAATTATCCTCTAACCCAGCAGCCTACTGCTGCACAAACGCACTCGCACACATCCACACATCCACACACATCCATACATGGCCTGCATGTCAATACGTCAGAGATGGGGAGACAGCCTGTCTGTGTATTCCATCTCGTTCTCTTTCGCCCTCTTCACATCTCTCCCTCTCTCATTAGCCGGCTGCGTTTTAGAGGGGAGGAAGGTGTGAAACTCCCGAGACTCTTAGCATTCCTCTCTAATATACAGTCCATCTTAAGCCATCCAGGGCCTGAACCGCACACACACACACACACGCACACACACACACACACACACGGTAATCCTTGGAGATCAGAAGGGCTGCTCTTTCTCCAGCTAAGTACTGTTGGACTCGTCTACAGACTCACTGACAGCCTCTCAAGCTTAGCAAATGTACAGCAGCTTGTCAGGTTCAGGAAGTAGCTCCAGCTCTGGAATTAGCTCAAACACGGACTTTAGAAATATGAAGGAGGTTTCAGCGTCCAGCCTCATCCTAAACCCGCATTGTTATTAATCAATCGATTAATTCACCAACACATTATTTTAATATACAGGAGTGAAAAGGGAGGAAGGAATTGAATATCAGTTTACGTTAGCTTTATTGTGAAATTCAGTTTTTTATTTTGAAAAGTTTGCTTCCTGTTGAGCTGTATGTAACCAAATACCCAGACTGTAATGGCGTGTTTTGCTAGATTTTTAGTGTTTTTATATTTGCGTTTTATCTTGATAAACATTTTTCAGCTAAATTTACGGTTTTGCACTTTAAGAGCGCTTCAAGAACGACACAGATACTGGATCTGTTGCCATAGCAACATGAACCTCACACTGTAATGACCCTTTGCGCGTGACGTCACGCTCTTCGAAACGCTCCTGACAAAGACACACATCTGGTAGCCTAATATGCTTCCACTTAGTTGATTTCAATGTGAAAATGGTCACAGGGTGAAGCGCGGTCGGCTGCACAGGCAGACAGACAAGGCTGAAAACTGAATTCATCATTTTATAACTTTTAATGAGGAAAGATGCAGCCGTCAATCACGATGACTGTCAGGCATCTGTGTAACCGAGGATTTACAGTGAACACTTTTACAAGGTAAGAAGATTAACGTTTATATACTTTATAAGTAAGTATGATTAGAAAGATATTAAATATTGCATTATAGAGAATGTAGGCTAACCGCTGGTAACCATGGAGACAGTGTAGCCTAGCATATATGGAAAAAACTGGTTAGCATTTCGTATGTTTTTAATGTTGCTCCGGTTTAAGGGGAAACTCTGTTTATGACATAGTGACATAAATCATGTGGTGTGAATTCAGGCAGTCGGTAATTTGATCAGGAGGGACGAGGTATGGGTCGGTTTGTAAGCTAGCTGCTTCCAACTTTTGTAAATACCGTTCATGAGCCCCAACCAGGCCTCTAACTTAACTTTAGAATCACACGTGAATAAAGTTTTTTCACTAAAAATCAAGCCACACCGTCGTCCTTCCCGTCATCTTCTTCTCCGTGGTTTAAGTCGAGGGTTAACCTCCGGTTGTTGATCATGTGATGCGAAAAAAAGTGTTTCTGTTGCAGTTTTGCAAAAAAAATAAAATAAAATAAAATTTGGCACGACCAAAAATCCAATTTACCCCACTGTCAAAACTTTTTATTGAAAAACAACTTCAGCCAAAATGTCAGATTATGCAGCTGACAGCCTTTCTAAACAATGATTAATTTTCCCAAACACTAGTTCTGTTTTTTAGAAGTAAAAAAAAAAATGTTAAAGTTGCCAAAAGTTGTGGTATACCCTGGACAAAACACAAGTTTTTAAATATTAAAATTAAGCTTGAAAATGAACATAATTTGAAGCAGAAGTGAAAGTAATATCAAGATACTCGTTTAGTTTTGTCACCTTTGGTTTTGTGTTTTGGTTTCTACATTCTGGGTCAGGTTTCTGTCCACTAATCACTCCCTCCAGTACAAATCCCTCCCAGTTTCCTCCTGTCTTGTCAGATACATCATCTTCTTTAGCCTGTTCTGCCTCCTCTAGTGATCGACCCGTATCTCTGAGTTTGCTCTGGGTTTTTGTTGCAACAATTGGACTTAAAGTTGCAGGTTTGTGTTTGGTTCATTAAAACTCACAGCTTTACTGACCTCCTGCCTGCAGGTGAGTTCCTGTGAGTTCCTGGTCTCACAGGTTAGACCAAGTTCGCTTTTACTTGTATGGGAAGACAAGTTTATTAGAAAGTGTCAACAGGAAAATTATATGAGTGAAATCTTGTGACAATTTGTATGCTTCCATTCAGTTTTAAGCAAACTGTTAGACCTTAGTTCACTTTCTGAAAAGAGTAAAGTGCTGAATGTATTTTCTAAATAAATTGTTAGAGGAAGCAGAGAGCTATATATCAACCATCCCGTTGTTTCAGTCTTCCCCAGGCTCCTCTCTTCTGCAGCTGTTCTCTCCTTCCTCCAGCTAATAATATTCACATGCTGTCCCAGCTGTAATCCAGCCCCTCAATCACCGCTGCTACACTTGTCAGTCATTTTGACAGGCTGTCTGATGAACTCGATGGCATAAACCCTGGCATTGCCAGACAAAGGTGCAAATGCAAATTACTCTGGAGCCTCTCACTTCCTCTTCGATTTACAGCGACATAATGAACAGGCGCAGACCGAAATACCTGCGGATGCGATTGGATGAGCCTGCAGCCAATGGGAGCGCTGAGACGTGTGACGCCTACAGCGAGCTCTACGGGAAGATGGGATGATTTTAACCGGCTGTTTGGGGAAAATATTTCATCAAAGTCGACTCTAATGTGAAATAAACTCATTGCTCAGATATTGAACTACCAGAACTTTGGTTTTGCTTTCGTCAATTCAAGTCTTCTGCTTCTGGTCTTCACTGAATTCTCAGAACCAAAACCAAACAGCTTTCAGCTTCTATGCACCACAAATCTGGAACAAACTTCCAGAAAACTGCAAAACAGCCAAAATACAGAGTTCCTTTATGTAAAACTGACTTTTTCCAGCTTTACATCATGTCTTAATGTTATTCCCTCATCAAAAACATCCCTGGAGTATTTTGATTCTTTCATGCATGGTTGAGAAAACCTTCAATCTCCATGGCAACCATTCAGCTGTGCAAAATGCCTGGGTGGACCTAGCTCCACCTTCAAGGACACAGCTCCTCCACAGAGCTGCAGTTTCCAATCTTCCACCTCCCCACTCCTTCAGACTAGCCAGCAGCAATTAGCAAACACCTGGCAGAACTGCGGTACGGCTGAGCTCATTAAACGAGCTACTTCTCAGTGCAACGCTGGTAGAAACGTTATTAAACGGTCGATAGAGGAGCGATTTTTGAGGACGTCCTGAAAGAGAAGTTTCAGAAAGAGCAGGGGCTTCTGAAAGAGACAGAGGCTCAATTTCAAGATGTTAATTACAAAGTAAAACTTCTTTTAATGGTGTGTTCACACCGAACGCATTGATTTGGTTTACATTCAAAGTCTATGTGTAGGCGCATCGGGAGCCACTGCGGCGCGTTTTGACCATCTACGCGGCGTGATTTGAACTATTTGGAGCGTCTGATACGTCAAGAGCGTCCAAAGCATCCGCGGTCCACGTGGCTTTGAATGTAAACCAGACGCGAATGATGCGTGAAACGCAAAAATGTCAATCGTCTGCATTCAAAGTGCACACGCGTCGAACTCGAAGCGTCAAACTCGAAGCGTCGGACGTGTTTTTGACGTGTGTAACGCGTTGTGAACGCACCATAAGTCATATTTAGAGCATTTTTATAACGACTGACGTCAACATAGTTACTTGATCTTTCTATAAAATGGCACTTTAAGCTTGGAAAATACATAATCCTGCCCCTTTAAGTCAAAGCTGTGTAGAGCTGCATTTGATTAGCAGTAAGTGGAACATAGATCAACATATTTTATGTGTATTTTGATGATGATGTGACAAACTGTAATGTTTATTGCTTGTTTCATAATTGGTAACTGTGAGAAGTTGCTGAATTTTACACTCAAAATGAGAAGAACTGAGAGATGGCCAAAGACTTTTGCACAGCACAGCGAACATATTAAGACATAAAACCCTAAAACATGAAACAAGCCCCTGCTATAAGAGCAAAGCTTGATGTTTGCAGCCAGGTGAGGGTCTGTGTGAGGAGGTGTGGGCTTCCCTCATAGGAGACGCCTCACCTTTCCCCTCCTCTAATGAAGTTATTTCTGTTCCTCTCCTTCCTCTGGTTTACAGAGTGGCACCATCAGTGTTTCCTGCTCAGCGCCCTGGGCGGCATAATCGTCAAATCCATCAACACGCTCGCCTCACATCAGATCAGCGCACCGCTCTTTGAAGGAGATGGACGTTGTAGCTTTATCAAACAGACAATGCAGTGATCTTACCTTCCGGCGTAAAACAACTACATACACCTTACAGCAACAAAAGCCTCTGTGTGTGTGAGCGTGTCTGCGTGTGTGTGTGTGTGTAAGTGGTTATGGAAGCAGAACAAGTAGATGGGTGTAATTTTAAACGTGTGTGTGCTGTGAGAGAGAGTGTGTGTGTGTAGGCGGACCTTGCCTCAAGCTAAAGTCATTGAACAGTTAAGGAGTTCCTGCTACACTCCAGGCTAAAGCTGAGATGCAACCGTCTGACCACGCGTGAAATTACCACTCTTTCATGAGCAACACACACACACACACACACACACACACGCACACGCGCGCTGACGTGTGCTGAGAAAATCATACCTGAGCTTTTCCATGTTCACACACATCCTGTAGAGTTCTGCAGCAGACAGGAAAACATGTCTGTGCACCAAGAACAAACTACCAGCCTTAGAAGTGCTAATAGTTTATCTACTCAATCCTTTTACTGTCTATTTAAGCCACGTGTCAAACTGAAGGTCCGCGGGCCAAATCTGGCCCCCCGCAGGTTTTCATGAGGCCCTCTAAGTTACATCAATCAGTCGTTCAAGATTTTTTTTTTTGCGCTTCAGCAATTTACCAAAAATGAGCAGATTCCAGCATTCTTTCCCCCGAACGCAAAGCTGTGAGTTTATTGTAAATATTATGCAAAAATGGTAATAAATATGGAGCTTAAGTGATGCCAACTCCCAATATTTCTTACTTTTAGTACACTGCTACCTCTGACTTTCTGGATGTCAAGTTATAGTCTTTATTTTTATTTTTTATTGTTTTGCACATCTGATTTTGTTTCTGTTTGTTCACTTAATCTTAACACCTGTATTTAATTTGTTTATATTACAATAATAAAATGTAGCGAGTAACAAAAAGTCACATTTGACATCAGACATATTGCAAAATTTCTTGCAAATATTTCTAAATTTTAGCCACAAAATCAGTCATTTTGATTGCAAAAAAAAAATTTTTAAATCACAAAACATTCGCAAAACCCTGGAGGGACTGGTCGACGTGAAACGATGTTCCATATTGTTTAATTCGAAGCAGTACTTCTCGAATGCAGAGGCAGATATTAATATTTTAAGAGGTTGTTAATGTGTTAAATCTGATGTGACATTGCTCTATTGTCAGAGTAAAATTATCCAAGTTTACCTTCAGATCTGTTGCTCTGAAGCAACACAAGCCGAGTTGCAAACCGACGTCTGACTTTGCAACCAGCCGAAGTTTTGCAACTTGGAAGAAGAAAGAAAAACTAATTACAATCCATTTGAGCAGCTGAGATAAAACTTTAATCTTTTAAAAAGAAACAGGAAGAAAGCCCAGCAGATTTCTCCCACTGTGGGGAAGTTCAGCTGTACCAGCAGCAAGAAAAGATAAGTGGAAGCATATTTACATAACGGTAAAAGTATATAAAAAGAACAATGATATAATGTACCGTAAGAGCAAATTTACATCTTAAGAATAATAATAATGTAGAGTTAAAAATGTATGGTTATGTTGCGGAAAAAAACGGAATAAACAACTGTTGATGTCACTGCAGATTAAAAAAAGGTAAAATATTTTTACAACTGGATATATTTAGCAGCTGAGTTTATATAATTCACATTGTCGTTAAATCTTTTGAAAAGCCAACCAATGCTCTACCTGTCTGCAAATAAAACTTGTGCAAAAGTGACCAAACTTTTAAACTTTTCTCAAAATGTTCCCCTTTGCTTTTGTAATTCTCACACACTGAAGCTCTCAAGGTTTACCGTGAGCTCTAAAGTGGAAGAAAATTTCATCTCTGCACAAAATGCCAGAAGGGCGATAAAATGTTTCAATGAAATCGTCCGGTTACAACCACATTGTGTACCTTTTTTTTTTTAAAAGCAAATTTTGCACCAAAACATTTACTTGTTTACAAATCCAGCAAGGCATCTAGTTTTATAAACACCTGCAGGGTTTGATTTATAAATCTGCCCTGAATAAAAACAGTTAGAAACAAATATCAAGTGCTCTAAATCTATTTTTTGGTAGCAAGCAGAGGAGGGCAGAGTACACAAACATTGTAGTCAAATAAGAGCAGCAATATTTCAAAATAGTTTTACTAAAGTAACAGTAAAAAGAAGCCAAAAAATGACTCAAGTAAAAAAGATTAACTGATCAAATCATCATCATCATCATTTAACATTTAAAAATCAGATAATCGGAACAAAATGTGCTATAATACAACTGTACATCTTTGAAAAGCAGAAGTGGAGCCTCCTGCACAAACAACAATGCAGCAAGTGGTTTCCAGATGGAAAAGTCAACAACTCTTCTCTTTTCCAGCAGCCATTGTACAGCGGTAAAACCAGCCAAATGACCAAATGTGCTGGATCTTAGCTTGGGTTGCTAGTTAACTGGCTGGGTTTTGCTGGAGTTGCTAGGTAACGGGGCAGTGCCTGCTGATTTGTGATGTTGCATTCTGAAGGTTTCTGAAACGGCTGATTTTCCAGACACCACTAAATATTTATTTAGAAACCGGTTCTGTGTTTGTTTTTTAAGCACTTGAACTGTTTATAGAAGCAGTAGAAACCCAAATGGAATTACAAAAATGTGCAAAATGTGAATTTGGATAATATGTCCCCTTTAAAGCCTTTGTTAATCAGCCTGGGAAGGAAAGACTATGTGGAAAAACTCTGTCACTGAAGCGCATCACATCACAGTAACACTCTCTTAGCTCTGACTTCACATCCAAACAGACTTCTCTACAGAAATGGGCACAAAACACCTTCGCCGTTAGTTCTGCTTTCTTCTCATCAGCTTTCTTTGTGTGTTTTGTTGCTTTTATTTTGTGATGATACTTTTGGCTCCCATTGCTGAATAAACTTTAAAATCGATCCATAAGCGCTTCCCTCCATTATTACTCCTGTAAACGCTGCGCTGCTGTGTGATGTCACTGTTCTTCTTCTGCACAGAAGTCTCACTGCGGTCGGGTTTAATTAGTAGTATGAACGACCACACCAGAAAAAAAAATCTGATTTCAGAAAAAAATAAATAAATAAATCAGAATTGAGCATCAAGACGTGCTGTGTGAACGTAGCCTAAGGCACGTTAAAGTCCCGTTTTTAAACTCGCTTTAGAGCTCAACGTTAAGAAAAGCTCAATTTTGATCAAAAAACCTAAAAGCTACGACTTTTGATTCATCCAGAACAAAAACGTTAACGGTGTTGGCAAAGTAAGCTGGGAACTTCACTTGTTTTATCTCAACTCTCCTGCCTGTTGACAAGCATCTTAAATGCTTTCAATTAGCTGAGCTGCAAACTGATCTTGAACGTTCAATAACACTCGGCTTACACAAACTGAAAACTCGATACCGTATCCACGAATGGTTTTTATCCACAACCTGTTTATCTGTCAATCAATCTATCAGCAGGTGTTAGGCCTCACACACACACACACACACACACACCCCACACACACACACACACGCAGAGAGTCCTGGGTGCTGGTTCAGTAGAGTAATACAGTCGAGTCTTCCACTGTGCAGGGTGTCACAGCACATTATCCCAATTTCAGATCACAGTGAGTGTGATTTAGACACACACACACACATACTGTACGTGCCGCGCGCACACACACACACACACGCGCACGCACGCACGCACACAATGAGCCATCACAGCAGTCGTCAGTTAGATTTGGTTTTTTTGAAGCGGAGCAGAAGTGCAGTAATGTCACAGCCTTGGGCGACAGACTGCAAGCACCCTGACACCCATTTTACTCCCTCCTCCCTGTTCCTCTCCACCACCTCACCCCCTCCACCCGCCAACCTGCCCGCCTACTACCAACACCATCTTCCTCTTCCTCTCTGAAACACACACACACACTTAATGCAGACTGTCATGCCATATCTTACTCCAAACTCCTGCACAGTCTGTGTGTTTTTTAATGTCTCCTTCACAGAAATTTGAAACCAATTAACCTCTCAAGGCTTGATTTAAAAAAGTAACCTGTAATACTTATGCAGAGTTCATATTTTGCATGTTTTTGTGCTTCTATATGTTTATACTGCTTGTAAAAACAGTTGAAGTGCATGAAAAAAACAAACATTCAGCAGGTTTTTGGCTATTAGTTAGTGTTTTTGGTGTCTGGAAACTGAGCCTTCCAAATATGACGTCAGAAATCAGCGGCCCTGTGTTATCCTCGCTCTGAGTTTTCAGTTTTTCCCCAGCAAGATAACGACCCTGAGCTCCAGCATGTTTGGTCAGCTGGTTTTAACACTGTACTGCTGGAAAAGACAATTATTTTGTTGTTGATTTGCCATCCAGAAACCGCTTAATGTATTCTTGTTCGTTGTACAGGAGGATCCACTTCTGCTTTTCTAAGATGTACGATTGTATAGTTGCACATCAGTTAGCAGCCATTTTCACGTGTGAACGTAAATGTAAAGTTGGGGGCGTGACCCCGACAGATTTGGATTTAAAGTGATAGGAGACCCTAAAACAGATCAAAATAGGCAGAGCTGAGCAGATTAAAATCTCATAATCTAAGAATGATTTAAAATGTTTTGCACAGCTCATAAACCTATGCTAACTTGTTCAAGAAAACCTCATAGGTCACCTCTAATAATAGCAAAATGCAAGCACCTTTAAAGTTTTGGTGATTTGTTTGTATTTTTCATTTATTCTCTAAACACTTTCTGAATATTGTTTGACCAGATTCATGAGAGAAGGTGTTTTTGTTGTTTTGTTTTTTTCCCGTCTGAGTAAGTCTGTGCTTTTATTATTACAGGAGTGTGAGCTTGTTTGGAAGTGTCCACAGTAAAGCCTGCGTTTTAATTTGTTTGTAATGAGGGCCGGTTCTTCGCTGCGAGAACATTCAGTGTGGTGATGTGTGTGTGGGTTCAGACTATGGCCTTAGGTCATATCTACGCCGGGCGGCTGCTAGAGCTCAGGGCTGGAGCATGATCCCCTACGTCTTTAATTAGACACATTAACATTCACACGCACTCGCGCACGCCACACAGATAGACACACACTTCCCTTCCTGTGCTGCTTCATTTTCTCTCCTCTCTCTCTCTGTGTCTGCCTCCCACAATAGGCCTGTTGCATGACCCGAGGCTATGCCGACCACACCACATTAAAACCTGAACTAATCAACCTCATACTCTCATGGACATTTACTCTCTCTCTCTCTCACACACGCACACATATTATGTTTTTCTATCTTCACAAGGACTTTGCATTGATTTAATTTATTTCTATATTATTTTTTTTTACCCTAAACCTAACCATGCCTCACTCATAAGAGAAAGTGGGTCCTCACAGTGTGGTATTTGTTGGAGAAACCGGCCTCACAATGTGAGAAATGCTAAAAAACACACACACACTTTTCACATACAGAGACACACTGTGGTTAATACTGCAAACAGAACATGGTTAAAGTCCGATTTAATGTGGCGACTGTGGAGACGAGCAAATTAAACCTTGAAAATGACCAAGGAGAAAGTAAGCCTGACCCCGTTTATAAATTAAGAAATGATGCAGTAATGGTTTACATAATGTATTTGTTGAAGGGGAAGTTTTATGAAAAATTCACTTTTTGCAAATTTTTCTCCTTCAGCCAAAGCCCTTAAAAGAAAAAAAAACAAAATGTTTCGGTTTTAAGTTTTATTTTAGTTTTTCAACAACCTCCAGAATCATCAGTCAAAATCAAAAGGCACTGAACCGTTACTTAGCAACTCCTTTAATGTTTTATTTACACACAAAGCTTTAATAGGGACCTATTTTGTAGTGCTTAAAAAAAACACACAGCCAGTTTTTGGCAATACGTTAAAGTTTTCTGGTGTCTGGAAAATGAGCCATTTCAAAAACCTTCTGAATGTAACATCACAAATCAGCAGGCACTGCCCGTTACCTAGCAACCCCAGCTGAGCTCCAGCTGGTTTTAATCCCTTGATGCGTTGTACAATGGCTGCTGGAAAAGAGAAGTGTTTTGTTGTTGACTTACAAATCAGAAACCACCTGCTGCATTCTTGTTTGTGCATGAGGCTCCACTTTTGCTTTTCAAAGATGTACGGTTGTATAATTGCACATCTTTTTGCAGCCATTTATGTGCAAATGTAAACATTACATTTAGGGAGTTAGAGAGTGTGGTCAGCAGCAGCTTACATGGATTTAAAGTGACAGAGACCCTAAAATAGCTCATTCTGAAAGGAGATGACACTGAAAACATTTATCAGAAGTTACTTATTAATGTTGGAAATTAGAAAGTTTCTTACTTGATTGCAGGATGTATGCGAGTAAACTAATCAAGTACCAGCTACATACTGAGACTGATCTATAAACTCATGCAACCAGAGATCGACTAAACCAGAATGAATCACTTCTCGACTATATCGCTGAAGAAATAGAAACATCAACTCAATGTCATTCAAACTTCCTTCAAATATTTCTAAACTTTACCTTGATCAAAGTGAATTACTGTTTTGGAAGGAGGTACGGCTAAATTTCTGTATCGACTCAAATACATTTAGTTAAATTCTGTTGGGGAAACTTTTCCCCAGAATGCTATTTGTTCAAGGTTAATCACTTTTGGGGCCTTGAAGTCTTTTCATGGGCAGAAGTGAAGCTGAAAATACATTCTTTAAAGTTGGGAATAATTTTCACATTTCTGCAGTTCACATCCTGCATGTTAAGCAGTCTGCTCACACCTTCCTCTTTGGTGTAGCGTTTGTTAGTTAGTGTGGATTTTTTCCCCTCTTCTTATGGAATAGTTATAAATTTTCCATTGAGATCAAATTACAAACAATCAAAAATACAGGAACAAATGCTGATAAATAGTTTTGCAAGTTCAACAAACCAGATTTCCTGACATGTAAATTTGAGAAAAAGCTATTTAAATCCACATTGTTACAAGTTTTTAATCAGTTCCTGACATCAAGCTTAAATTTTTAGGGAATATCTTGTGAAAGATACTGCTAACATATAAGAGTATGGAAGTAAATATGTGTCAAATGTATGTCAATATGTAACCTAAATTTTTTTGTTGTTATTTTTACATGATTGAAATTTCTGTTTAATTTTTTAACATTGAAAAGTTAAACTAAGAAACAGCTATTGGAAATCTGATCACTTTGAAATAGTAATTTCAGTGGCAAGAAAAGATGCTAAATTATAAACACAAACGTCAATAGAATATTTTTATTTAATAATTTAGCTGCATTAAACAGTGGATATTTGAAGTTCAAGAAATATTGTTTTTTCTTAATTTTGCAAACAAAAATCTGAAAAGTGTGGTGTGCATTTGTATTCTGCTCCTGTGAATTACCTTGTGGTGCTAAATAAACACCTGTTAAAGTTTATGTAAATGTGGTGTGTTTGATGGCATTTAAAGAGCAACACAATCAATATCAGACAGCATAAACTGAAAAATCTTACCAAGTATTTTTAGCCTAGCTTCTAGTGCAAATATATAGTTTGTCTTACAAATAGAAATAAGACAAAACAAGCAACTTTTCTGCAAGAAGAGCTTGTTTTAAGTTAGTAATTCCTTAATATTGATGAAAAAGTTCTGGTTACATTGGCAGATTATTTTACTTATGGGAAAAATGTTTTTGTTTTAAGTAAAACTAGTACATCAGAATCATTTACTTAAAACTAGTTCTTATTTCCCACTGAAAAGTTACTTGTTAGTTAATTTTGTCTTATTTCAAGGCTACTAAGATATCTGCGGTAGAAACTAGACCAAAAGTACTTGGTAATATTTTGTGTTTTTGCAGTGAAAGGAGCCATCTTGTATATTTAGCCTCCAAACAGATTCACTTTGAGCTTTAACAATGCATACAACGCCTCACTCCTGGCAATTGAGCTTAAAAAGAGCTCTGCGCTTCTTGCTCTGAGCACCTCTCACCTGGAAAACTAATGATTATTGACTTCCCTCCAGCGAACGTTGGGGACGTTCGCCTCAGGCCTTTGACCATTACACACACACACACACGCACACGCACACACACACATGCACACACACACACACACACACATACACGCAGTGACACTCCAGAACTACAGTTGACACCAGACACATGCAGCCTCAGAGGCAGAAGTCATCGCCCATTTAGCATCATCCTAACAGGAAACCATGCACACATATATTAATCGTTGTGGGGCAGGAGGTCAGAGCGTAGGTACGGGAAGCGGGCTGATGGGGTGAGGGGTTGTTGGGGTTTTTTTTTTCCTCCAGTAGCAGCAGCTTTGCCTGGGGGGCTTCAGACCTGCCACTCCCTGCCAGAGGAGAGAGGCTGTCACTACGCGTCTGTGTCACTCTGCATGTGTTTATGGGTGTGCATCCAGCACTCGATTTTTTCTTCTTCCATTTGTGTGTGTGTGTGTGTGTGTGTGTGTGTGTGTGTGTGTGTGTGTGTGTGTGTGTGTGTGTGTGTGTGTGTGTGTGTGTGTGTCATTCCCGCTCTGTGTCAGCGGCTAAAAGCTGCCAGGCCGCATCGTGTCTCTGTGCTTCCCTGTTTCGCTCTGATTGGCCGTCTCTCTGGTTTGTAGGGGAAAGTGGAAGAGGTAAAGGAAATCTTACACATTGTATATTCAGATTTAGGCCTCTTATCAATCAATCAAGTTAATCTGTGTGGCTCATTTCAGCGACAAGGCATCATAAAAATAAAAAAATGTCATAATTTCACATCAAAATATTGGTCAGTGTTTCATTTGTTATGGTTCTAAACAGCTGGGTTTTAGTTAGACGTAAAGGAACTCAGTTTCTTGGCTGTTTTACAGTTTTCTGGAAATTTGCGCCAGATTTTTGGTGCATAGAAGCTGAATGCTGCTACTCCGTGTTTGGTTCTGGTTCTTATGTGCATGTCACTCAAAACTGCGTCAAAAACGAACTAACTCTTACCAAATATGTTTTGTCTAGTTTCTAGTTCACCTTTTCCTATCACACTTTTTCCTTCCACTCAACTTTCCATGAGTACATCTGGATACAGCACCTGATCAGACAGCTTTTTTACTAATGGATTTTAGCAGCTTATCCTCCTTATGGAGGACCTTATGCTTGGTTGCAAAAATACTAAATCTTACCAAGTACTTTTGTCTAGTTTGTAGTGCAAATATCTTAGTCTACTTGAAATACCACAAAACTAACTCACAAGTAAGAATTTGAAGCTTGTTTTAAATGAACAATCCCTAAATATTAATTTAAAAAAAAGTGAAATTGTCTCCTAGTTGAACTAATACTTTTACATCAATATTAAGAATTACTTACTTAAACTCCTAAATCTTGTTCAAAAGTTAATTGTAAGATGACTTTAGTAAATAATAGAGAAATGTGGCTCTTAAACTAGGTGAAGGCAGTTTTTTCATGCATGTTGTGAAATAAGTATTTGGTTTAAATTGCAGCAATAAACTAAAACTTACAATTCAAGATTAACGAACTTAAAAAACAATGTTTATACAACTTGTCTGTGTAGTTAAATCAACTTCATGAACTTTAATTTCTGAATTAAAACCAAAGCAGTTTACTCTTTGGCAGGTGGACTTTCATTTTCAAATGTTTTACAGTGTAGTTTTTATTTACTTAAACTGTGAAGTGTTAGCAGATGCCACATTCGATTACTATATTTCATCCCAGAGCAAAAACACACTTCCTGGATCCTTCTGTGGTCCTTAAGGGCAAACACAAACCATAAAGTGAGATTCTTTGGACTGGTGTGTGTTTATCTGTAAACATGAGAGAGTCGATTCTCTCTTAGGACAGCTTGAATTAAAAATATCACCACACTGACAGACACTGGGCTGTTTTTTATCGTCAGTAAAAGTCTCAGATGACTGATGTGAGGTTGCGGCTGCGTGTCTCCTGCCATCTGTCTGGGATGTCTGGCTGGATTCGGCGCGTCAAAGCAGCGCGAGGAGGTTTCCCACAACTGACAGATGTGTTAACGCCAAATCGGCCCTTCGAAACCCAGCCGTGTCACCTCCGACACGCCGCTGTCAGCCTCCCCCTGACAAGCTCTGCAAGTGAAATGTGTCAAAGGAAGCATCCGTCTCTCAGGCTGCTTTAAATGTTTTCTGTTGTTAAAGCCGTTGTTTTTTTTGGTGAGATTTCAGTCAGAAGAATGTTATTGGATTTGTTGCTATCAAAAGCACAAAATTATTTGAGTGATTTGCTGACACGATTTTATTATTATTTATTCATGATCAATTTGATGTTTTCAGATTTGATTTGAATAAATAACAGTAGTGCAAATCAAGCTGGGCTGTTTATCGTTGTGAAAAAATGCTCAGTCCGATGCATAAAACATGTCAGAGGATGGTAATATGCCCAACATATACCAGCACCGTTGCTTTATTGATAAAAGATGATAAGATTATTGAGGATTTGATGAGACGTGTTGCACATTTCAGAAAGCACAGACGCCTGCTTGGTATTTGAAAGAATACTGATGATGTTTACCTCAGAAATTCAACATATATCATCTATTATTCTACTTCACCTGTGGTGCATTTGCAGCTTTGCTGCAAGTACTGCATGACTGTAAAGTGGAAGAAAAATAATGCATGGTCTTAAAAATGGAAAACAAATAGAAATGTAAAAACTTTGACGCGTTTAAGTATTTAACCTGTTTTATTCCAAAAAAATATCTAAATATGATCAAATTAACTCTTCAGAAGTCACTGGATCAATAGAAAGAGTCAATCTGTGTGTAATTTAGTCTATGAAAATTTCTGGCACCAGACATGCCAAAAAACAAAAAAAAAAAAAAAAAAAAAACACTATACTAAAAGCATGGAAAGATCTGAAAAGTGTGGCATGCATGTGTGTTCAGCTCTTATGTTGCAAAAAGACCTATCTGCAAAATAATGTACACAAGTGATAACGTTTTACTTACATAAAAGTAAAGATACAGAAAAGTAAAAATTTTACTCAAAGTAAAAGTTACTTTTTATGAGCAGAAGAAAGTTCCTCTTTTGAATTTTACACACAAAAAAAGAAAATGTATTGGTCTCCAACAGAATAAAAAGTCATGAATGAAAGGATTAATGCTGGTAATTGTTTTATTATTATTATTATTATTATTATTATTGATTAACATATGATTTTAAATATGTGGAGGGAAATTCTTTGCTCACAGCTTACTCAAGTTAAAGCAAAAGTTTGGCTTTTGTAAACTAACTAAAAATGTACAAAGTGTAGATATGTTACTTAATTATAGTAACACCAGTAAATGTTACTTTCCACTCCTAATAATTACACCTGCAAGACTTTTGACCTATGTCTCTACACGACAAAGCACAAAATATTACTAAGTATTTCTTGTCTAGTCTCTAGTTCAAATATCTTAGTACAGTTTAAGAAACTAACTTAAAAGTAACTTGTCAGGAAGTTACAGCTTGTTTTAAGTCAATACATTCTTAATATTGATGAAAAAGTCCTAGTTCCACTGGCAGATTATTTCACTTATGAATTTTTTTTCATATAAGTGAAATAATCTGCCAGTGGAACTAGAACTGGTTTGCTAGGTGACAGGCTGGGCTTAGCTGGCGTTGCTAGGTGACGGGCTGGGCTTGGCTGGCGTTGCTAGGTGACGGGCTGGGCTTGGCTGGCGTTGCTAGGTGACGGCGCCAGTGGAACTAGAACTTTTTCATCAATATTAAGAAATTACTGGGTTAAAACAAGTTGCTATATCTTGCTGAAAAGTTCCTTGCAAGTTAGTTTTGTCTTATTTTTGTCTTAATATATTTGAACTACAAACTAGACCAAAAATACTTGGTAAGATTTTGTGTTTTGGCTGTGTAGTTATTTTTCAAAATGGGATGGTAATTATTGTCAAACTGTTTTTAAGTATAGACGCAATGTTATTTCTTTCAGTTTCATGTTGGATTAGCAAAATATCTGAAACTTGTTCAAGTTAAAGCACTGCAAAAGCAAAATCTTACAAAGTATTTTTGGTCTAGTTTGTAGTGCAAGTATCATAGTACATTTGAAATAAGACTAAACTAACTTACAAGTAATCTTTCTTCAAGAAATACGAGTTCATTTTAAGTAAAAAAATCATTCTTAATATTGATAAAAAGGAAATACAAATTCTATTGGCAGATTATTTCACTTTTAACTTGGAGAAAATTTCATGTCGTAAGTGAAATATTCATGAAAAGTTCCTTGTAAGTTAGTTTTGTCTTATTTCAAATGTACATTTGCACTAGAAACTAGATTAAAAAAAATACTTGGAAACATTGTATTCTTTTACAGCATAAACCTTTATTTAAATTGCATCCACATGCCTTTTTGCAAAATCTATTTCTGGTACATAAATCATATTGTGTAGCAAACCGTTTATGACTTTTTGTGTTTTATCTGCTTGACTTTTTTAAGACAAAAAAAAGAATAAAGAGACAGATAGGGCGGACTTTTAACTCTTAATTCTGCTAGAGGAAGCTGGTTAACCCCTAAGTGTTTCGCCCTGAGGACATCCATGAAAACTTAATCAGCCCCACCTGGGACGGGCACCTACATAACAATAACTCGCATTTGAGTGTGTGTGTGTCTGTGTGTGTGAGTGTGAGGCAAGGTCGGTGAGGTATGCAAGTCGATGCCTTATTGATGAGCGGCTGGCCAGCGGTGGGCGGAGCCTGTGGTTCGGTGGTGGCATCTCTAAAGCAGAAGAACCGGAGATGAAGGCGTCCTGGAGACCGTATGTTCTCGTTTAGATCGGTTAGCACGCCTAAAGGCACGAGGCTTTCATCTGAACGCGCCGTACAAAAACCGCCGCTGCACAGCGACGCAGTTCGTACATTTGTGTCTGTTTTAAAATAATATGCGAGTCTTCCAGAAGATCGATCCATCTTTGTGTCTGACGGTCTGATGCACATCAATAGACATTGATCACGCTGCAGTTTGTGTGTTCGTTATGGTAATACGCTGGAGCTAATGAGACAACACACACGCACAGTTTATCCCACCTGAGAGGTAATTTCTTTCTCTTGCTGAGAGGCGCCAGAACAAAACATTAATTATTCTGAAATATATTATTCATTTTTAAAATTGGCTACAGTTCTCCTTGTCCGACCTAAAGAATCAATGTGGTCACTGGATATGATATGCACAGTCAGTCGTCTGACACACACACACACGCGCACGCACACACACACACGCACACGCACACACACACACACACACACACACACGCACACACACACACACACACACACACACACACACACACACACACACGGATAGAAGCACACAAGAGAGGTCAGTAGGAATGTGATCAGAATCTGAAACGGATTCTGCAGCAAGCTTTCATTCACTGCCACAACAAAGGAGAAAGAAAACAAGCAAAGAGACACAAAGCGTCTGATTTTAAACAATAATGTTATTTAATTTCACTTCAAATCTCATCTTATGGCATTTACAGGAAGAATGGGTCCAATTCATGTACAAAAAAATACTGTAGAATTAGAGATGGGATCTGAAAAAGGCGTTCAAAATTAGTTTTCTATTTATTTATTGTTTTATCCTTGCAGTAATTCCATCAATGAATGGTCTGTTGGTGAAATGTGAAGATACATTACTCTGATTTAGTGCTACCAACTGTTCCACACTGCAGACTGACCTATAATCTGTACATACAAAAGATGTCAGTCTCTTTTTGCACAAAATCATTCTTAAATAATTATTTTAGTCCGAGCCGTTTTAGAGAACCTGTCACTTTAAATCTAAAACAAGCTGCTGCTGGCCATGCCCCCTCAACTCCAAGTTTACACTCGCATGTGAAAATGGCTGCAAACGGATGAGCAGCTATACAAAAGTACATCTTTGAAAACCATAAGTGAAACCTCCTGCACAACCAACAAGAAAGCAGTAAGTGATTTCTTGATGGTAAGTCAACAATATAACGCTTGTCTTTTCCAGCAGCCATTGTATAGCACATACAGCAGAAAAACCAGCTGACCAAATGTGCTGGAGCTCAGCTTGGGTTGCTAGGTAATGGTGCACAGCCCATCAATTGTGACTTAGCTAGGAGGTTTTGGGAAAGGCTCATTTTCCAAACACCAAAAACATCTGGGAAGATTTTTTTCAGCACTTTGGCTGTTTTGAGAAGCACCTTAGAACCAAATGGAAGTAGAAAAATGTTTAGAAATTTGCATATTAAGTCCCCTTTCAGATCATAGAATCTGATTTTTTTTTTTTTTTCAATTATTTGTTGGCCTGGATGTCAAGATATTTTGGAAAAATATTACATTTATTTTATTGTTTTCATCATCAGTAAAGTAGAGCCAGACGTGTTTCCTTTGGCTCAGAGTTATTCGCTTTTCTCATGTTGTTTAGCCCTAAATTTTATTAAGATACGTCACACAAACATTTAAATTGTTTTACAAGTCTGCAAGCAAGGAAAAAAATACCAAATACTTTTATTTTTATTATTTTTTCAGAATCAATCAGTTTAATTCACCAAGCTGGTGCATACAAAGCAGAAATTTGACTTTGGTTCCCACTTAACTTGCAATGAAAACGTTAAAATAAACAAAACAATTCTTGGGAATTAAAAAAGTTTTTTTGTATACGTGTGTGTATAAAGTGGTTTTATAAACGAGGAAAGCAAGGTGACAGAGTGGAAATATGCATGGTATCGATCTGGGAACTCTGGCTGTTCAGCGTTCATCAGAGAGTCAGCCTGGGGAAAAAAACGTCTCTGTGGCGGCTCATTTTTACAAATAGTGCTCTGGTGTCGACCTGAAGGAAAAAGTCTAAACAGTTTCAGGAGTGATTTTGCAGTTATGATAGCGTGGTGTTGGGAAAATATATATTTACCTGGTTGAGAGGGAAAGAAAACACTGAATTCATAAATTTAGAACAATTGTTCAGCATGAATTTGTTCAGAAAGTTGTGAAGGATTGGGATTAGTTCAGATTTTCTAAAGAAAATAGCACAGGGTGATTCTTAGATTTCAGTTTTCAGGTAAGTTTGTGTACAAAAGCACAACATTAGCATTCGATTGCAAACTGTGCATGCATGTGGTGACAGTAGAAAGGAAAACTCCAACTGTGAATGTGAATGACTGTGAGGCTATGAGTTACACTAGACTTTAAATCAGCTTTAGGAATTTATCAAAAAGTAGGCTAAGAAAGATGGTTGTCAAAATGCTAAATTTAATGCCTTTTTTTTCTTTTGCCATTCTTGGTGCTGGAACAGGTTGGGTAAAAACTAGACCCATCTGCTATGATATACTGAAACGTTCCTGAATCCACACAGCAAAAACGCTAAATCCTACAAAGATCTTTTGTCTAGTTTCTAGTGCAAATATCTTTGTTCACTCGAAATAAAACAAAACTAACTTACAAGAAATATAGGAGCTTGTTTTAAGCAAACACATTCTTAATATTGATGAAAAAGTACCAGTTGAACTGGCAGATAATTTCACTTATAACAAGACATTCACATAAAAATGTTGCTTAATTACAATAACGTCAGTAAATGTAAGTGGTTACTTTTCTGACAATTACGCCTGCAAGAATTTTACATGCAAGAACTCAAAATCTTCTAAATATTCTAAAGGTAGATTTGAATAAATACAGTAACTTTTCAGCAAGATGAATAAGTTTGCTTTAAGTAAATAATTGTTGAATTCAGATTGTTTTTTTCAGTTAAAACAGGAAAAATGTCTTGTTATAAGTAAAAATCTGCCAGTGGAACTAGAACTGGGTTGCTAGGTGACGGGCCGGGCTTGGCTGGCGTTGCTAGGTGACGGGCTGAGCTTGGCTGGCGTTGCTAAGTAACGCCACCAGTGGAACTAGAACTTTTGATCAATATTAAGGAACTATTGACTTAAAACAATGTCCAGTAGCTGAAAAGTTACTTTTAAATGGCATTTTAACTAAAACTCTGAGGTGTGAGAATGTTTTTATCTTTACTTTTATGTCACATACTGTTTTTATTTCTTCTTTAATTATGTAAAGCACCTTGAAATGCCTTGCTGTTGAAATGTGCTATACAAATAAAATTTGATTGACTGATTGCAAGTTAGTTTTGTCTTATTTCAACAGTACTAACATATTTGCAACAGGGGCGTCCAAAGTGTGGCCCGGGGGCCATTTGTGGTCCATGAAATGATTTTGTTGTGGCCCTTGATCAGAATTCAACTATAGCCTAAATTTGGTTTGCCAGTTCAGGCAGTGGATACAGATTTTAAAATGATGTTATGGTGCAGTCTTTCAAGAAAAACAGACAATTTAAGATACTAAAGTGGAAAATATAATTTTAACAAATTAAAAGCAAGTGTTTTGCTTTTAATTTGTTTGAATTTTTTTTGTAAAAGCAACTATTTTTACTGAAATGCAGACTTGGGCATCCCAGTTTAATAAACTAGTCAAAGTAAAGCAAGAGTGAGCCGCATCCTGTTCTTGTTTCCAAAAAGGCAAACAAAAAATGTAGAAAAATATGATCAACCTAAAAAAATCTAAAACAGTTTGTTATATTTTTAGCTGGAAAACCTGAAAGCATTTTTTTTGTGTTATCCATGACTTGCCTGGTGAAATGTGACAGCTATCACGTTTAGTTTCAGGTAAAAATGAAAACATAATATAGTCTTGCAATTATGATTTTAAAAAGTTGGTGGCCCCCGGAGTTCTTTCAGCTTGACCTTTCTGGCCCCCAAAAGTTTGGACACCCCTGATTTACACTATAAACCAGACCAAAACGCTTGGTAAGATTTTGTGTTTTTGCAGTGCAAAAGCAAAGTTCTCATTAGCCACATGGGTAATAATAAGTTAAAGTTTGAAGCCGGCAGGGAGAAGGCCTACTTTTATGTGTACATAATAAAGTTGAAGCTCAGCAGATGAATATGTTTAAAATTAATCTTAAAAGGAAAAAAAAAACAATTTAAACTTGAATTCACTACTGACATTTTTATACATCAGCACAAAAACTTATCAGCAGGACAATCTCTAACAAAGTTTTACCTTCAATAAACAGAGTTGTTTTTTAATAAGCCTCCTCCCCCTTGTGACTCTTGAAACTGCCGACTTTAAAGAAAAACCTGCTCATCAAAATCACGGAGCCTGACGCTGACCTGTGTGTCAACGTGTAACACATGTCAGGCGCCGCACTTTTGGGACAAAGTCTTGACAAAGCGGAGTTGTTACCGGTAGGAATTAGCCAGAGGTCATATCCCGATTCGTGATATTCATCAAAAAGTGGAATACTTATCCATTTAATACTGTGCATCGCTCAGAGCCGCCTAGCTTCAGACCAGATCATGTTGAAGAGATGAAGAGTGTCAGACAAAGAGAAAGCAACTGCAGATGATAGAGGAGTAAAGAGAGGAGGTGTGTGTGTTTATCTGTGTGTGTCACAGTAACCAAGCTTCAGATAGAGATGTTGGGCTATTTTTTTTTTCTCTCTCCTCAGAGGGGATAATTATCGTTTGCATATTCATATATGCAAACACAACATGAATAATTTCCCTCTCCCACTCTCCAAAGGTTAGCTCATTAATTACAGCCCAACAATTAGCAGGAAGCACTTTTATAATTAATTATTTTTTGTGCCAGCCTTCGTGCATAACTTACAGAAGGGTCAGAGTCCAGGACAGCTGTTGAGGGCGTCTCCAGCGCGGCGTGCCCATGCTAATGTAATGTGTGTCTGCAGTTTTAAACGTTACACAGTAAATTAACACTGAAAGTGTTATTTTAACACCAACAAAGAGTCTAAAGTGTCCACACTAGTTGGTGTTAAAATAACATTTGTGAAAGTCTTGAAAGATTGACACCCATTTTTTAAAATTTTTGTTAAATTAACATCAGACATTGTTAAATAATCAACAATACTGAGAGTCACATTAACATGACAATGGCGTTGGTGTTAAATATAATGATAAAAGTAAAACCAACACTTAATGCAACCTGCGGCCGCAAGGCCACAAGTGGTTCATTGGACCCTCAACAACGGCTCTTAACTTTGACTAAAGAAAAATTTTTAAAAAAGGCAGCTGACATTTTTTATAAAATGTAGCCATGCAATATTTGCACTGAATTTCCACAAAGAATGACACAAAAAGAGCCAGTAATGTTTCCAGATACGATTTTTACAACGGGGTATAGGGCCGGTGTAGGTGGAAAAAGAAAAAAAAGAGTAAATTTCAGCCAAAAAACTCAGAAATTTGGCTGAAATTTCTGAGTTTTTTCTAAGAATTTCTGAGACTCTTAGATTCAGAAACTTTCTAGAAAAAACAAGAACATTTCTAAGCTCCAAAAGATGAAAATTAAAGCCCAAGATTTCCAACTTTTCAAAAATCTCAAATATTCTGAGTTGAGAGGATTTTATTGTGAAAATGTACTCCTTTTTTTAAATCTGTCTTCAGCGTTTTCTCATCAAGTTGGAGTCTATATGTTCTTTTTTTATTACATTTTCCATCCCACTGAAGACAAAAGATGCATCTTTTTTTGCTAAATGTGATCTTTACCTTTATTTCAAATCCTAAAAATAGAAATAAAATGGGACGTCCCATTTTACTATACAAATTCCCTTCATTTCCTATATTTATCTAAAATTCCTAGTTGTCTTGCGGCTCTAAACGAGTTTTATTTGGCTGGCCTGACAGTAAGAGTGTCTCTCCTGGTTGCAAAGGTTGCAGATCTCTGATTTAGAGAGATCAATCAACCTGACAATCTTGTTTTTGGACTGTGGGAAGAAGCTGGAGTACCCAGAGAGAACCACAGGGAGAACATGCAAATGATCCAGGCAACAGTGCTACCAACTGAAGACATTCAGCATTTATGTTGGACTAAGAACATGAATCTTTTTGTTTTGACAGTGATTTTTGAGGAAACAACTTGTGTGAGGGAATTAAGAAAAAATCCCCCCATCCCCTCAGAGGCTTAACATTAGCTGCTTACAATGTTGCTTTTTTAAACATCCACAAAGTAGAATGCACTTTGCTGCAGCCGTTACACGAAGGAGTGGCTTAATCAACATCATATGCCAGAAGTCACACTGACTGCAACACCAACACTTTTTATTTAACACTACACCAAAGATTTTGATGCTGGCATTTTTACTGTGTGGCATGTATGAGGATGTGGAGCGAAACTCTTTCAAAAGAAAAGCAGATTAGGATGTACGCCATCAAAGCAAAACCCACACACTCTCATAAATACAAGAAAATCAAAATGCACATGTTAGGACAAAAAAAAAAACATGCACCCACAGACCAAACATGCTCGCTCCCTCCCCGCTTCCCTCGCTTGTGCAAACACGCACACGCAGAGTGGCCTCAGTGTTGGTTGTTGCCTGTGGGCCTGTGGTCTTTGAACTGCCTCTCAGACTCCAGTCTGCTCAAATTCACCATCAGAGATCCAGCTCTCTGCCTGCCTAAACTACTCCAACTCAAACACACTCAAAGAAAGAAGAAACGCACGCACGGCCAGGCAGACAAACACATCAGACTGGGATGGAGGTGCACAGCAAATCACAGCAGCTCTGCTTCAACCGGCACAAGTTCTCTGGGAAATTAGAGCTGGTTTCCTACCTGGAGTCAAACATCCAGCAGCCCAACCTGAAACTTCAGAAAGGAAACTGTTCCAGAGCTCATTCTGCAGTACAGACTTCTCTCAGGGTTGTTTGGCTTTATTTACAGATTTAACGCTTTTTGCAAAAATGCATAAGTTCAGGAAAACTCTTGGATTCCTTTTTTTTTAATATATATTATTTATATTAAGTTGAAAAGTACAACAGAGTATTAGGACCATGCTAACAAAATAAAATTACAAGAATAAAATCATAAAATTACAAGTTATAATATTACAAAACAAAAATAAAGTCACAATATTGCAAGAATAAAGTCGTAGTATTATGACTTTACTTTGGTAATATCCTCACTTTATTATGGTAATATTATGACTCATTATACTATAACTATAATCTTATTTTATTTCAACATTGTCAGTAATAGCATATATCTAAATTGACAAGTGATCAATATCAATAAATACTAGGTTTGATAGCATATTCAATATATATATACATATATATATTGACTGAACTCCAATCCAGACCCACACAACATTCAAATTCAATTCAAATTAAAAAATACCTTATTGATCCCAAAAAGAAATCAAATGTTGTTGGAACTCACATTAATTCAAAATTTGTCAAAAAAGTTGTTTTCAGGGAGAAAGGCTTTAGCCGCTCACCCTCTCTCAGCCAGCTGAGAAACGTTGGCCACATTAACTCTCTAACTCTGTGGTTACCTAGCAACTCATGCATTCCCTGGTTACCTAGCAACACTGAAACCTTAAACTTGCGCAGCAGCAGTTTAAGGCTTCGGTTTTTCCTCATATCTGCTTAAAAATAACATAACTGCGTGGAAAGAAAACTATGGACAAAAGAGGAAATGTTACTCCACCAATATGGCAGAATTCTGATTATTGAAAACAAAAAACTGAGCAATTATTATTGATATTGACTGATGTGAAGCTCTTATATTGCGGTACGTTTTTCAGCCACACCGTCCAGCCTTAAATACTCGCTACGACACAGGATGAGCTGAAGTTTTCTTTAGTGTCGGATGAAATCTGCTAAATCAAAGTCACAATGCAGCCCCACTGGTGTGAATGAATGGCATCTTCAGGTAGGAACATGTTGAAGTTGCAGCTGTTTTGTTGATATTTATAAAATGGCATTACATCCCCTTGAATGTTCATAAACCACATAAAGACATCAGACTTTTTCATCAGGTGTGCCAACAGGTATTAAGGTGATGAAAGCTGCAGAATTTAATGCAAAGTGAACATTACAACCGAAAAATGTTACGAGATCCTTTTGGTCAACACACCAAAGGCTGTAAGACTTTATAGTCGCGGCGTTGTAGCAGATAATTTCCTGCCTGGCATCTTCCCACTTTGATCCAGGCTCCTTCCCCACACAGTCAAATGAGAGATGATGTGACTGCGCTGTTATACGCCGCGCGTGTAGGCTGTGTCTTCGCTTTAAAGAGGAGTTTCAGAACTGAGAAACCTGTCCTGTTCACTTTCTCACGGAAGCTAATTTACCGGCGCTCGCTCGCTCGCTGGTGACACCGAGGAAAGGGAGCCGCTAAGCTGTTTGTATCACACGTGTTTGTGTTTTGGGGGAGAAAAAAGAGACTGTTTGAAGAGGGAACGGATACATTTTCCTGCTCTCTCCTCCCATTAAACATATTTGTACATTTCATCTCCAAAAAAACAGCAAATCAATCTCATTTGGTGCTCTTCAGAGGGCTCTTTGATGTGAATGACCTCCCACTTTCTGCATCAACTGGAGCCCAACGAACACCCCGCAAAAAAGTGATATTTATCCCACTTTCCAAAATTATTATTTTTTTTTTCCAATGGAAAATCCTTGAAAATTTCATCAAACACATTCTAATCAGGGACTCCTCAGGTCAGCTAATGAGTTGGCAGGAGTGGAGCCCTTTCCAGGCGGTTCTCTTCAAAGGGCCGGCTCATTAGCAGCTCTGATTATGATACTTTCACATGCTCCCCTCACACACACACACACACACACACACACACACACACACACACACACACACACACACACACACACACACACACACACACACACACACACACACACACACACACACACACACACACACACACACACACACACACACACACACACTTGTATAGAGCTGTGATTAGCTCAGTTAGCATCATTAGCAGCCAAGGTCAGTGTTTGAAGCCGGAGACAGACAGGCTACCTCCTCCTTCCTTCAACCAGCCTTTCAAAATGTCTCCCAGCTCCAAAGTTATATCTCTGCAATTAGACCAGAAGAAAAAAGAAAGGAAGTGGAAAGCAAAGGCATTTTTTTTAAATTTAGCAATAAAAAAAAACAGTTTGTCCTTTTTTGTCCTTTAGCATTCCAGGTTTTAATCTGCCAGCATTTCCCTCCGTTGTTCTGTGCAGGCAACGAGATAAATGGTTCTCCACAACTCCACTGAGAGTTAATTAAAAAAGATAGGTGGGGAAAAGTGTCACTACTTTTTGGATTATTCAGCACTCGTTTTGCTTTCAACACGTCTTGTTGTATGGCTCTGTGCAGGGGTTCAGAATGACTCCTGACACTGATTGGACAATTGGAGAGCAAATAAAAATGTTAAGTTTGGTGCAAAATGTTTTTCATTAAATAACCCAAAAAATGGACAATTAGCAAACATGATTTACAAATTAAAAAGCTGATTTCTCAAAATGGGAGGACAAGATTGACATTTGCACCATTCTCAATACCGAGACTTTACTGGGATATTTTGTTTTTGTGACGTTTCTTTAAGAGTTCATTTTAAAATCGATCTGTTAGCTATTAGATTAAACTTTTATGAGGGCATGCTCAAGCAATCTTAAGAGACTCTTCAAAAACAATCTTAAAACTTTTCAGTCACCCACTTTCACTGGCTGAAAAACGTATCACGACATAAGCATTTCATATCAATCAATAATTATTGATCAGTTTTTTGTTTTAGATATCTGAAATATTGCCAAACTGTTGGCTTGATCTTTCCTGTTTTATCCACAGTTTTCACTCCACACTGTTTATTTTAAGCAGCTTTGAGGAACAGAGGTGAAACTTTAAACTGCTGCTGTGACAGTTACTCAGCAGGTTGTTGCTAGGTAACCACAAGTTACTAGACAAGTTGTTGCTAGGTAACCAAAGAGTGAGGGAGTTAGTTGAGTCCACCAACCTTGCTTAGCTAGCAATGATACAGATCATGACTTTCCTCTGCCTACACCCCCCAGAATGCTGTGCGGTTTTGTTTTTAATTTTACAATTTACAATTTTCCTTGTTAAATATTATAATTTTACAAACTGTGACAATAACAGCGAATCACATGCTAAATTTATAGTTTTGTGTAGCACTACTATAATTGTAGTAATCTATTTTATCTGCTATATAACTTTTTCCTTTTCTTATGTTTTTCTTTGTTTAAGAGTGTAATAAAGTTGTTGAACAAAATTTTAATTTGTGTAACATTTCCAATGGATTCTTTGAGTTTATGGGTCATGGACAGAGGAGGCAAGAATACCCAAAAAATGTACCCACGTAAGATCATCACTACTTCAATATAAATCCAGGAAATTAAGTAAGTAAAATGAGTAAACATCAGTGTTGTGGTACTCGAGATCGGTCTTGGCCTCGAGTCCGGTCTTAAGACCATTTTTTGATGGTCTCGGTCTCGTCTCGGACTCGACTGCGTTTGGTCTCGGTCTTGTCTCGGTCTCGGGCTCTGAGGACTCGGCATTTTATTTCAAGACCAGTCGAGACCGCAACTGAAAATATCACTAAACGTGCAGCAGACTGTCCAGTTTATTTGTTAACATCTTTGTTTTCAGTGGATGCAAAACGCACCGATTAAAATCCAAGCAACTACGTGTTTCTCCTCCTCCCCTCCCCACCTTTCACTCGCACGCGGCGCTCCAGGACATGCGCAGTGGTTTTCTCTCAGCGGCAGAAAATGTTTGTCTAATCGTCAGTAATATAATAGCGCTGCATAAATAGTAAGAAATCCGATGGCCAGAGCTAACTCAGCAGCGTTTCGCTTTCACAGACGGTGGGGACAACGTCTAACTATTTTCGTCACTTAGAAAAGTAGCTCAAAGAAGGTAAGCTCCGTTAACGTGATGTTAGCAAAGCTAGCTGTACAGAGACGCATAAGAATTTGTGATGAAAAAAAGTCACTCACTGCCTGAATTATTGTGCGGAGATGTTGACTGACTTGTCGCATATATAGGACAACGCTATGTCCAAAAGTCTGCAATATAGTGATGTGACATTCAGAAACAGTCGATTCTTCTCCACGGCTCTTTATTTATTAGATAGGACTGGAGTGTCACTCACTGAGAGCCGTTGTTCTATCAGATTACCATACGCTGTCAGAATAAGAATAGCATACGTGCAGTGAGTACCATGCCTGCGCATGCGCATTAAGAAGTCCGACCGTCAGAGTTGTCAGTTCACCACATGCAACAAGTTATGACGAAAATAAGTCATTAAATTGTTTATAATATGACATAATATGATAACTAGATAGATATACATGCGTTGTCGTGGTTTCAAAGTGTATTTAAAGTAGGTCTGGCTGCAGCTGGATGCCATACAACTGTTAATAACCAAGTGTATGATGATCTACGTCATGATTCTATGTTGCTGATTAAATAAAATCATATGGTAATGACAGCGTATGCATGTCTGAGCTAAGCGTATGACTATCTGACAACGTATGCTGATCTGACAGAACACTGTGAGTTCGTGTTAAGCATATGACGATCTGACCTGACAGAACACCGGTTCTTTGTTCTTGTAATGCTCTGTGTACACTGCATCATTATTTTATTTAATTATGTACGTTGATATTTAAATTAACAAATAACTAAAACACAAGAACGAAAGAGCACGCAGAGCATGCACATTGCTCTTTGACTGTTTTTGTTCAAAGTGGCAGCTGTAATGTCTGCCATGGTGTCAGACTACCTGGCTTCATGTACTGGGATAGAGAGTGAAAACAGACACGATGAGCGCCTTCTGTTTGGTTACTTCTTGCTTGTTGCTCCTTGGTCAGTGTTCATAGTTGAGTGTTATTTACCATCAGGGCATTGCCTCAATTGCTATGTTTAATGGTGCAGACAGTGGTGGATTCTTATATGAGCAATATGGGCAAATTCCCAGGGTGTTATGTTTTTAGGGATGGCACGAGACCATCACACATTGTAGCACATAAATGGAATATTTAATATTGGTAAAATGTATTAAGTATTTAATATCTAGGTGTTTTTATGGTAATATGGATCTTTCAGATTATTCTGAGAAGCAATTTCGATCATATTTTACATTTTATTGTGTCATGTAGCGCAGGCCGCTGGTCTTGGTCTTGACTTGGTCTCGACTCCCCTCGGTCTTGGTCTTGACTTGGTCTCGGACCCTAAAAGTCTTGGTCTTGTCTCGGTCTCGATACACTCTGGTCTTGGTCTTGTCTTGGTCTCGGGTTAGGTGGTCTTGAACACAACACTGGTAAACATGTATTCTGTAAAAAGTCTATACAAGTACTGAGTAACTGATCGAATTATCAATCATTTCACATTTATAAAACTACATTGTCAACAGGACAAACTCTAAAGTTTTGATATTTTAAGGACCAAAATGACAATAATTAATATAACTAACAAAAAATAACTAAATCAAGCAAAAAAAAAAGACATTTCAAATCAGTTTCTTTGAATAAAAAAACTTATGAAACTTTAACAAAAACTGCAGGTGTGTGTCTGTGTCTGGTGAATCTTTGATTAAAACTTGTTTTTCATTCAGTGGGGAGAAAATCCAGAAATTTTACTCAAGTAAAAGTAGAGATACTTCATAATAAAGTTACTGGAGTAAAAGTAAAAAGTACAGTGTAGTAAAAGTACATGTTTTCAAAAGAGTTACTCAAGTAAATGTAATTGAGTAAATGTAACTAGTTACTCCCCAACTCTGGTCACGGATGCAGTGGGTTTAACCGAGATCGACTGTGACTGTTTAAGGAGCTGTGTGTAAATGTGTGCAGGAGCTGGAAACATGAATCCAGGGCTTCTATGTGCATGCAGGCGTGACTGTGTGTGTGTGTGTGTGTGTGTGTGTGTGTGTGTGTGTGTGTGTGTGTGTGTGTGTGCTCCCAGAGAAAGCCAATTGAAAAACCTCTCTGTAGTCTATCAGATTAGCTCCATTAGTGGATTAGCCAGATTAGCGGGTTAATTGCAGTCTGCTGCTGCGTTGGTGCGCAGAGGCTAATGACGGCTAACGCCGGTTAATCGCCCGGCAACGGGCTCGTCTGGCAACATGGCGCACACGTCAGGGAAACCAGCGTCCAGCAGCTTCCCATGAGGATTAGCAGCCAGACATCACTGCTAGCTAACAGCAACACCTCTTTCGCTTGGCTTTTTTGCCACATTTAATTATGAAAACAATAATTAATGGAACAGGATAAAAGCAAAAATATAAAAACAACAATAAAATACATTGCATAATATAAGATAAAGTGATATTTTAGAGTATAAAAAAGGTATTAAAGGAAATTATTCTGTATAAAAATGCATTTCAAAAGAGGTTTGATGATGTTTTCTAAAATTCTAGATTTATTGTGAAATGTTCCTGTTTTATATAGATAATGTTTGTTTTGTCTCTAGATCCAACTTGGTTTAGTTTTTTCCCCACTTATGTATTTTGGTCCTACACTGTAAAAAAATATTTAAAAAAAAGATGGATTTTACCATATAAATTCTGTGGATGCCAGAATTTTATGATATAAATATCAAATGTATTTGCTATTTATACCAAATTCTACTTTATAAATCCAGATTTTACCATATAGATAAGGTAAAATCCAAAACAACAATAAAATTGTTAAAAATGTAAATCCATATTTATACCATACAATTCTGTGGAGACCAGAATTTTACAGTATTTATACCAAATGTATCAGGCTGTTTGGTATTTGAACCAAATTTTACTGTATAGATGTAGATTTTACCACAGTGATTCGGTAAAATCTGTGTTTATGCCATAAAATTCTGTGGAGCTGCCAATATTTCACCGTTTTTACAGTGCATTGTTAACCCTTGAAACACATTTGTTCCCCTTTCTGGTAAAACACTTGTTACAGAAATATGTTAACAAACACAAATCCTGTAACTCAAACAGTGCAATTAGTAATTGGACAGTAACTCCTGTACGAGAAGCCGTCCGGCTCTGCGGATCAGCACCTTGAGGCAGATGTATAAACAAAACCAAAAATCAACCTCAATCACCGCCGCTGGAGAAAACGAACAGAAAGAGACGATCAGTCCAATCTGCGGCGCGTCTGGCCGTTAGGATGCGGCGTTTGGAGCCGAGCGGATGCCGTGTTATTGATGCGGTAGCCAATGAGGTCTGACACATGGCTTCAGGACAGGAAACGCCAGGGGTTATGGGTAAAACGGGTGTTAGCAAGCGTGAGCCGAAAACGCACGTTGCTGGCATGCAAAGAAAACGAGATGGAAAGCGTGTCCACGCGCGTACACACTCTCCATATATTCTGTGGGCACCTCGGCCTCATTAAGGGGAAGTGGAGGGCTCCCTGCTCATCTTTTAAAGATAAAACAAAGTGCTGTGATGTCATACCTCATCAACCTCCGCCGAGGAGACGAGAAGCACTTTAGCAGAAAGAGCAGAGTGTGTGATCGCCTGAACGCACAGACCTCCCTCTGACACTCGCTCGTGCTTTTTTTCCTCTTCCTCACAATCGTGGCGGCAGCGGATGGTGGATGAGGGATGCATGTTGGTTCGGGGCTAAACATGATATCTCCTTTCCCCAGGGCCAGCCAATCAGAACAGCCTGCCAGGGAAAAACAGCAAAAGCACTCAAGATTGGCCAGAGGAAGACACACTCCTAAACACATACATGCTAACATGCACATAAACCTACAAAAAAAAAATAAAAACACTCTGAACTCCTTTAAAAACAGCCATTCAGACAAAGAAATGCATGAGAAAGACCAGGGAAGTTGCTGGAAAATTAGCATGTATATCTTTTTAGAGTGTATATCAGCTACCAGCAGTATGCGAGAACAAAGCTGGGACTGTGTGTTCTTAGAGTTGCACCAGTTTCTGCTGGGGGTTGGTCCTTAGGGTGGGAGCTGGGGGGTACGGAGCACAGGAAGTAAGCACCTGGGGGGGCAGCAGTCAGGAGAAGCGCCTAGAGGTCCAGGGCAAGACACGATCGCTGCTACCGGCTCTGTTTTAAGGAAGGAGGATCCAGGGGAAGCTTTTACAGGGGAAGCAAACCCCCCTATTAAAACCACATTGGGTTTTGAAGACAGTCGACACAAATCAGCGCAAGAATTTCATGTTTTTCACAAGTTGTTTCTTGAACCCTGATGGTGCTATGAGTGGTTCCCCTCGAGCATAATTTGGTCGCAAAGACATGAAACTGCTGTGTTGTCTAGACAAAGATAAAGATGAAGTAGCCTGTTCTTTTCTTAATGTCACTGAAACCTGATCAAATATGTCAAAGGAGGCTTATTGTTGCAAAATTCAGATTTTGCAAGTATTTTGTGCCGAGCGCTTAAAAACCCACCCAAACTGTGTCTGTGTTTAGCTGTGTCTCTCTCCAGGATGGAGCCATTGATTTTTTGTGTTTTCATAATTCCCTTCATAAAGCCGACTTGCTCTTTTTACAAGCCAGCACTGCAAAAACACAAAATCTTACCAAGCATTGTTGGTCTAGTTTCTAGTGATATTATCTTAGTACTCCTGAAATAAGACAAATCTAACTTACAAGCAACTGTTCAGCAAATTATAGCAGCTTGTTTTAAGTGAATAATTACTTAATATTGACAAAAACAATTACTAGTTCCATTGTCAAATTATTTAACTTATAACAAGGGAAGAATGTCTTGTTACAAGTGAAACAATCTGACTTTTTAAAAATCAATTTTAAGCAATTAGTGACACAAAACTTGCAAATATGTTTTGCTGAAAATTTACTTGTTTTTATCTTATTTCAAGTTCAAGAGTACTAAGAAATTTGCACTAGGAACTAGACCAAGAACACTTTTCCAAGAGTTTGTATTTTGGCAGTGTGTGAGTACCTTTGTTGTAAGTCTGGAGTCTAAAAGAGGTGGACTGATTTTGACTTCTTCTAGGCGCAGTGATCCTTAGAGAAAACACTGAGAAAATGTAAAAACAAAAAAAAACCTTAAACTAGCTGTGATGTGTTTTGCTTTACTCTGTTTTTGTTGGAGTTATTCCTGTAGATTGACTTGTGAACTGTCTTTGTTCTACTTCCTGGATAAAGCCATTGATGGAGCCATTTCTCCCATTAACTTTCTGTTTCTTTCTTCTTTTTTTCATTGAAAGTACACCTGGGTTACGGCTTCAGTGTTTAGCTTTGTCTCTTTCTCAAACTGAACATTTGACAGACCAATTTCTGTCATTAACATTGTGTGGCCTCTTTCCAGTAGAAAGTTCTCCTACATTAGTGCAACATCATTATTTTGTTAAAATAAGAAAAATAAAACTTTTTTCCAGATAACATGTTAAATATATGAAATATCTTGATGATTAGATCAAATATGCTCCTTTTCTGCAATACAAATATAGTCAACTTTAATTTAAAAAAAAATACAGGAACATAGCTAGCTAGCAAGAGCTACATGGGTAGAGATACCTAGCTAGCTAGAGATAGATACGTAGAGATAACTAGCTAGATAGCTAGAGATAGATAGGTGGTAGCTAGCTAGAGCTAGATGGGTAAAGATAGCTAGCTAGCTAAAGATAGATATGTAAAGATAGTTAGCTAGAGATAGTTAGCTAGAGATAGATGGGTAGAGATAATTAGCTAGATAGCTAGAGATAGATAGGTGGTAGCTAGCTAGAGCTAGATGGGTAGAGATAGCTAGCTAGCTAAAGATAGATATGTAAAGATAGTTAGCTAGCAATAGTTAGCTAGAGCTAGATGGGTAGAGATAGCTAGCTAGCTAAAGATAGCTATGTAAAGATAGTTATCTAGAGCTAGATGGGTAGAGATAGCTAGCTAGCTAAAGATAGCTATGTAAAGATAGTTATCTAGAGATAGTTAGCTAGAGCTAGATGGGTAGAGATAGCTTGCTAGCTAAAGATAGATATGTAAAGATAGTTAGCTAGAGATAGTTAGCTAGAGATAGATGGGTAGAGATAGCTAGCTAGCTAAAGATAGATATGTAAAGATAGTTAGCTAGCAATAGTTAGCTAGAGATAGATGGGTAGAGATAGCTAGCTAGCTAAAGATAGATATGTAAAGATAGTTAGCTAGCAATAGTTAGCTAGAGCTAGATGGGTAGAGATAGATGGACGGACCGACATGCGTGTTGGTAGTAAAGTACACAATAAGTCATGAAATTCTATTCTATTTCCTACACTGAGGTGGGACACTTTTATTTTTATTTTCTATTTTTATTTTTGTCAAGAGGTTTGTTTTCCTAACAGGCATTCAACCATTTCACGGTTTAGTGAAAGAAAACCTATCAAAACTCGACCGTCAGTTTGGGAAAGTTCAAATTTGTGAATTTAAGAGCGCTATCCGAGTCAGATCATCAAACCGGCGCTCAGGTGTAGCAGGCTGACAGAGGATTAGAGAGAAGCGACTCCTCCGCTTGTTTGAGGAGTCGACTCCACCACTTTTCGATTTGCCTCTGGGTCTCACTTGGTTGTTGACCCTCTCATAGATCCTGACAGGACTCTGCGCTCACTTTCTGTTACATCATGTCAGCATGCAAAGACACCAACAAACAGATAAATAAAAGCCTCAGAAGGCGGCCGGATTCTCCTCTCCTATTGTTCATCACGGTTACGTATAATTAGGCCGCACATCAGTGATAAAATAAATAAAACAGAGACCCAGGAGAGAACTGGGATGGTTAGAGACTGTAGGATGGGAGGATTTGGTGGTTGCAGGGTCATTATAGGGTGTAGTAAGAAGCGGAACAGGGGGTGGAGCGGTGGGGGTTGAGGGGATTTTGTGGGGTGCGTTGGGCGGGGGGGTGAAGCTTGGAGGCTGTGGTGCGGCGGGGGCGAGGGTTGGTTGGGAGGGGGGTATCAGTGGGGAATGGTGTCAGCTGCAGAGGCAGCAGGGAAAGCCGACATCTTAATAAAACAGCCTCGGGCTAAATCCCATTAAAGGCCTCAGAGCCTGTTACCACTGCTGGCCAGGTATCGCACACACACACAACAAACCCAACACACCCCACACACACACACGTCAAAATTTAGGCCTGTGCACACAACCACTCACACACACCGGAATATATTATATATAGATCCATGTGTCCGTCTCTCTGTCTGTTCCTGTCTGTCCATGTGTTGAGCTTTTTCTTTGTGCTCGCTTTTTTTTTTTTTTTGTGCGTCGATGTGCCGTTTCATCTCATTGTGCAACTGTTTACTCCAAATTACAAAATAAGCTTAATGAAGCCCAGCGAACAAACACTTAAGGGTCTATTGTTGGAAACGCAGCAATCCAGTTCGCTTCACTTTAAACTCAACTTTAAGATCCAGAAGAGTGAGCCGGACTTTGACTTGGCCGTTCTAGCAGATTAATATGCTTTCCTCTAAACCAAGGCTGTCAAACTCATTTTTATTTTGGGCCAAATCAACATTATGAACGCCTCAAAGGGCCGACTGTGGTAAAATCCTTTAATAAACTTCTAAAACTTGAATAAATAGTCGTCTCTGCTACTTCTTCTTAAAGTTAAATAATCCTAAACATCATTTCACATTGACGTAATTTGGCAGAACACAAACTATGGGAAAGGTTTCTGGCCTTAATCCTCTGAGGTCAAAGGTCACCATTTTGACTTTTTCCCTCCGAATTTAGATTTTTTTTTCCCCTCAGAATTTTGACTCTTTTCCTCTGAATTTTTATTTCTTCAGAATTTTGACTGTTTTTCTCAGAATTCCAACTTTTGATTTTAAGAGATTAAAGTCAGAATAATTCTGGTAAATTCTTTAAAAAAAACACACATGTGGCCCGCAGGCCTCCAGTTTGCCACGTGCTCTAAACCTCTGCAGCTTTAGCTGAAGTTCAAGATGAAGTTCAAGATAACGTCTTCTAGAAGAGACGGCATTTATAATTTGAGAGTGATGGGAACCTTATCCATGTTACTGATATGATCTGGTCACCATGGTAGAGTTGTACTCAAGTAGAAGTACTTCAACTTGAGTACTTGCATTTTATTAAAATTAAAAGGTAGCACTTTAAAAAATTACTCAAGTAAGATTAAAAATAATTTGGTAAAAAGGCAACTCAAGTCCTGAGTAATCAATCATTTATTATTTAAAAATTGCATCATCAGATGTTATGTGGAAACTTTGGTATTTTAAAGACCAAAATGAAAATATGTTTTTAAATAAATAACATAATTACAAAGTAACAAATTCAGGCCAAAGAAAAAAGTTTCTTTCAATATAAAACTTATGAAACTTTAACAAAAACTACAGGTTTTGTTTTTCATTCAGAGGGGAAACAATCCAGTACATTCTTTCTAAAGTTACTAAAGTAAAAGTAACCAGTTACTACCAAACTCTGCTGGTGTTCAGTTGTTTTCAACAAACTCTTGGAAACTGGATCAACTTTGACTTGAAGCACAGAGCTCCAAACACAAGACATAAGAGCTCGTTTTAACGAAGTAAATACTACATCATTTGTTTTAAAGTGCTGGTTCTTCTGGCAGACATTTGTCTCATGTTATACTAATGTTAACTTCTTAAGGACTCACTGGCTTAAAATTAGTGCTGAAAAGTTACTTGAAAGCAAGTTTTGTCTTATTTTCACATATTTGCACAATAAGATAAAAAATACTTTGTAAGATTTAGTGTTTTTGCAGTGTATTAAGGCAGGTTTACCAACCACCAGAGTTGGATCGTAACTAGTTAAATTTACTCAGCTACAGTTACTTGAATAACTTTTTTTGAAAAAAAATACTTTTAGGAGTATTTCTTCTACGCTGAAGTAATTTTATTATGAAGTATCGCTTCTCTTACTTGAGTAACATTTCTGAATTTTTTATTAATTATATGAATTATTGTCATATTGATTTTTAAAATACCAAACTTTATATTCTGGTTTGTCCGATGATGTAATTCTTAAATATTAAATGAGTGATAATTTGACTTGTTAATATTTCAGTAAACTTTTGACCAAATACTTTTTTACTCTTACCTGGATGGCTACTTTTTACTTTTGCGTCATTTTTACTCTTCCAGAAATTTTCTACTGAATGAAAAACAAGAAAAACCAAAAATTCAGACACATTTGCAGTTTTTGTTAAAGTTTCATGTTTTCATATTAATATTATTGAAAGGAACTGATTTGTAAACATGTTCTTTTGCCTGATTTTATTTTTTGTTACTTACACAAATTATTGCCATTTTTATCCATAAAATACCAAAATTCTCACTTAATTTTATATTCTGATGATGTAATTTCTAAATATTAAATGAGTGATAATTCAACCAGTTACTTCATACTTTAGACTTTTTCCCCAAATACTTTTTTACTCTGAATTGGGTAAAAATATGCTGAAGCAGTTTACGTTTTGCCAACCTGCACGCAGCTGCCTTTAACTCCGAATAACGCAGAAAGGAAAACTGGCGCTTTCTAAAGTGAGAAAAGGAAGCGACAGTGATTTCTGCTGCGGCGCAGACGAGCTGCGGTGGAGATTTGTCAACGATGGCAATTCCTCCCTGGAGCACTACAGACGTGCGTATGATGAACAGTATCTAAACTGTCCTCTGAGTTTTTATCTACACATACGCCCTGTGATTCTGGGCTGGGATCCAAGCGAGCTGGCCCAAATGAAACACACGCTCACACACACCCTGCATGTGGCGGTGGAGGCGTTGGGGGTGCGGGGTGATGATATGAAAGACGAATCTATATGTCCCAAAGTTGAAGTTCAGCCTCTGTCTGACAGAACACACAAGTTCCTGTTTTAGTAAACTATTGTTTTGACAGGATGTCACTTCAGTTCTGCAGAGTGTGTGTGAGAGCGCCGAGCGCCGCGCCTCCTCTTTATCTCAGGCCTAAGGCTACTGTCACTGAGCCGGGGGGGAGAATGGGAGACCGAGGCAGGCAGACAGAGGCGGAGAGAGAGAGAGAGGGAGGCAGGGAGATACGGAGGTAAAGGGAGGGATAATTCACTTGTCAGCTGCCTGATGAAATGCTATTTTAACTGAAGCTGCTAATAGGAGCATTACGGGAGTTCAACAAGCCTCAGACAACTTGCACATGGTGAGGTCTGCATGCGTCCCATCAACACAGCGAACTCTGCTGCTTCTTCTTCTTCCCTTTATGTGAAAAAAAAACAGCCTCTGCCAGGCTGAGCAGGATGTGGGACTCCACCCTGACAAGGTGGAGGCAGATTTCAAAACAACCTGCTGCATCATTCCTCGCGTTTAAACGTTCTGGAAAAGAGGATTTGTTCAACTTCTTTTTCAACCTTTAATGCGGTGCAGCGATGATTGGTTAATACGTCGATATTTCAAACATTTTAAAATAATGTTTGGATTATTTTAACATCATTTAAGAGGTTTGCATATCATCTTGGAACATGATTTAGAGTATAATCACTCCTCCCATCGATTCATTGTTTTAATTAGTGTTTCAGTGACAATAAAAGACAAATTGTTCAGATTATTTCCAGTATTTCCTTCTGAATGTGTCTTTTTGTATTATTTCATGACTTTTATGACTTGAAGCCGTTTTAGTTGAGGCTATTGCCGCCATCTTGACCCAAACTCCCTGGAAGAAGTTTGTTTTTTATGTATATTTATTTATGTGACGTAATTAAAAAAAGAAGCAGGAACACAGGCGACAAATGAAAAAGTGTCTTATTTTTAGTGTATAAAAATCATGCAATTCTATTACTGGAAATATGTAACATTTTGTGGCTTTAAATCTATAAAGGTGAAATAATTCACAATTTAAAATGATCCCAGACTGAATTTATTTTCTGATAGGCAAATTTTCAAAAATGCTTATGTAAATCAGCGGTTATGACTTTTTTTCCCCCCTAAAAGCTCAAAGTAAAATCTTGATTTACATCTTCATGTGAGAGTTTAGGTACAACAGAAATGATAAAAGTCTCAGTCTGTGAGTTTGTGAAGGCCACAAACGTACAGTTATAAACTGAAGGTGCAAAAAAAAACAAAAAAAAAAAAAAAAAACATTTTAGGGTCGATAAGTGCCGACAAAACATAAACTTTTCAGAATATAAAATAATTTCCAGTTTGGACAGAGAATAAAAACTTAAATTTGTTTAGTATGTTCATTCAACTCAAGTTAATTTACTTTTAGTTCAGTCTTTAGTACTGAAGACATTATTTTTTCATTCAAGATTTGTTTTAAGTTTACAAAAAGGAGGGAAAATATGCCTAAACACTTCAATTATTGCAAGTGTGAGTTGTAAACATCATATTTGATTCCTCCAATTAAATTTTCCTAAAAATGTTGTGTCAGAAACGAGCAGATCTTTCAAAAGGTTGACTGAGTTTCTGCAGCTTTAGCAAACACTCCCATGCAGCATCAGCGCAGCAGCTAGCAGTACTGTCCACCAACATTACCGTATTTCAAAGGGACATCTGAGACGTGCACACACACACACACACACACACACACACACACAAGCAGCCACACACACTCACTCTCACAGAGAAAGGGTTAAGAGAGCCCCGAGGCCAAGTGATTTACGCAAGAATGGGCTCAATAGTTCCTGTCTGCTTCTGCATCAGTGTGTGCAGATGTGCATGTTCGTGAGAGTGTGTGTGTGTGTGTGTGTGTGTATGTGTGTGTGTGGCTTTGGTATTTAAATTGGATAGTTCTGTACAAAACTCCAGCCTCCACATATTGAATTGCATTACAGCATTATTGTGCAGCATTATTAGCAACAAATCTCATTACTGTGTCTATTTAAAGAATATTTATGATCATTTTCCTCATTCCAGTGGATCAAAAGCACATATTTTTATGCTATTTTTCCATATTATCAACAAAAGTTTGTTTCTTTAAGTCAAAACTATACATGAGTAAAACCTGAAGGCTGCACTGTCTGACCTGAGCGTAAACCGAGAGCGAAGTGAGAGTTCATCCGCTTCATTTTTATGAAAATCTAAACGAAGCAGACAATCAGACGGCCACGCATCCGGTGCGTGTTTTGCTCTGGGACTGAAAAAGGAGCCTGAATGCCATCTAGCGGCCGCAGAGGGAGCTGCGGCAATAGAGGCCATCTAGTGGAGTAAAATTCATGTCAACAGCACCCCCTGCAGGAGGACGCGGAAACTACACGCGTGGTTTTGGCTTCTGCATCAGCTGAAAGCTTATTTTACTTTAACCAGGAATGCAACACTGAGCTACAGTTTCTGTTGCACCATAAAGCCCTGGTTAAGATTAGAGATGATAAAAACACAAACTTACTACAGGTTTAAAAAAAATAGAAGAGAAAGACAATAATTGATGATTACAAGAGTAAATAACTTCAAAATGTGTTGCATCTGCTCTGGTTTTGGATCGTTTTATTTCTTTTTATGTTTCTGTGTAGTGATTCATACATAATAAGTAAAATATTTGGGGGTTTTATATGGTGAAATGATTTATGAAGGGGTAAATTAGTCTAATTTAAAGAGGTGGATAGGTATAAATATAAACCTTGTGCTTCTGCCTGCACATTTTCAGTCAAGTTGTTTAGATTGTTGCAGTGTTTTTAGTTATTTGATGACTGACTCACTGGATAAATGAGTAAGATCAATAAATGAAAAAAGATCAGCAACATTCTGTCATTTTAAGTCATTTATTTGGTCATTTCTGGTGACTGAGGAAGTAAATAAAGATAAAGGTAAACAAAATAAGCAATCATTTATTTATTGCATTTCTGAAATTCATGTTTGCATTTCAGAAATCTAAACATGAATATCCCAGACATGCATGCAAACTAACTTTAAGAACAGTGAAGTCTGGTTTTTGCGGTTTTGGTGACTTTTTCTGCAGAAGAATTTTCTTGCACAGACTAAAACTGACTTAACTTTTACATTTTAAGTTAATCTGATAACTCTTCTGCAGGTCAATGCTTCTTCTGCATTGACCTGCAGTAAAATCCTGTTGGTCATACTTAAGATTACTTGATATTTATTGCTATAAGACGAACTTTATCCTTATTGGTTTGTGAAATCTGCCCTGGTCTGCAACATACAATGTGAGATTTTCACCTTCCTGCTCCTAAATGAACTTATACCTCCCAATAAAACAATCAGATCCCATTATCTGCCATCCTCTAACAAATAAGCAGGAAGGGAAACTTGCTGGCAGAGTGCTGAGGTCCCAGCGGCCATCAGCATTCAGCCGGTGAAGGGAAAACAGGGACGCTGCAGAGGCCTTCACTGCTGAGCCGGAGACCATGGAGACTGACATGTCATCCTCACACACACACACACACACACACACACACACACACACACACACACACACACACACACACACACACACACACAGTTTAAAAGTGGGAGTCTGTGAGGATGTGCATTGACTCAAGGTGTCTGTCAGAGTGTGTGTGGAGCCGTGGATCTCCTAATTTAGCCTCTAGAGAGCTGAGACGTCGGGGTGTCAATCTCTCTGCGCCGCTTTTTTCCCCACTTAACTTTTTAACCGAGTTTCCTTCTCTTTGCAATCCTCCGTATTTATAGCTGCCGAGCCTGGAGCAGACACGTATGTTTGCAGGGGTGTGTGTGTGTGTGTGTGGTATTTACCAACATTAAACTCTTTGTGTCGTGGTGTCGTGTGTGTGTGTGCGTGTGAGAGAGAGAGCTGCACAGCTGTTGATATTGTGAGGGTTAGGGGTTTGGTATTTCAGTCAATTTCCACCGAGACGAAGATGAAGCACGGCGAGGGAGGGAGACAGAGGAAGTGTGGAAATCGCTGGAGGAAAAAGAGAGAGCAGAGGAAGAAAGAAAGACGAGGAGGTGAAAGAGATGAGGAGGGAGGGACGGGGATGAAGGAGGGGCGGATGAGGCAGGATTCTGGCCGGGTGAGCAGCTCTGAGACTAATTAAGGTGAGGGCAGTGGCAGAGAGGAGGTAATGATGAAGAAAAGGATTTACTCCCCACTCTCTTCCTCCAAGACGCGCAGCGCTGCGTCTCCAAACCAGCCGAATTAATTCTGCCACAGAACATAACGCAGCTGTAATTTCTACTGCAGGAGAAGTCGACTCAAAGCGACGTTTCGGTTCGACTTTCTGACCTGAAGGTCAGCGACTTCTGACGGAAAACAAATCAGATTCTCTGTATTTTCTTTGGTGCGTTTCCCTCAGAGCAGAGGTCACAAGTCCAAACAGCTAACTTTGACCCGACTCCTACAAAATAACATTTTACAGCTGCACAAACCTTTAAAGATACCTCTTTTTAAAATACGTTATATATGGAATTTGTGTGTTTAAATTTATAAAACAAAGGAGAAAGTAAATGATAAACTTCTCACTGCAAAAACACAAAATCCTTCCAAGTATCTTTGGTCTAGTTTCTAGTCCAGATATCTTAGTAAACATGAAATAAAACTAACTTAAAAGTAACTTTTCAGCCAGATAAAGGCGATTGTTTAAGTGAATAATTCCTTAATATTCATTTTCTTTAAGTTATTTTACTTGTACTAAGATATTTGCACTAAAACTAAACCAAAAATACTTGGTAAGATTTTGTGTTTTTGCAGGACTGTTGGTGAATATATCCAGATGTTGCATGAAGACGTATTAAATTGTATTTCTTAAGTACTTTAAAGTTTAAAGACATTTTTATTTCTTTTTGCCAAACCTATTAAGATGCATCAAACGTGTGGCTCAGGAAACTCAGAGGGAAAAACTATTCAAATGTTTCAGTTTCGTCCCAAAACAACCAAAAGCATCCATGGATTTTACCAGAAAGCCGAGAAGCTAAATGTGACTTATTTGGTGACATTCAGAGAAGCTTTAAAATGAAACCAGTCATTCTAACTCATGCACACATTCATACGCTAAGTGGGAAGTGAAAGAAAGATGATACAAATAAAAAATTAGACAAAATGTGGAAAAACTGCAGCTGCAGTCAGGTAAACATGACTTTAACGTCCTTCCTGCAAAAACACCAAATCTTACCAAGTAGTTCTGGTCTAATTTCTAGTGCAAATATCTTAGAATAAAACTAAATTAAATTAAAAGTAACTTTTCTAGAATATATAGGAGCTTGTTTTAAGTCTATAATTCTTGAATATTGGTGAAAAAGTTCTAGTCAGTCTGGTGGGATGTGAAATAAACACCTGCTGAATCTTCATTATCACCATTTTAATGACATAAATGATGCACTGCAAAAACACCAAATCTTACCAAGCAGTTCTGGTTTAGCTTCTCGTTTCGTCTTATTTAAAATAAAACAGGAGCTTGTTTTAAGTCAATAATTCATGAATCTTGATTACATTGGTAGATTATTTCACTTGTAACATGGAGAAAATGTCTTGTTATAAGTGGACCTAGAACTTTTTCATCAATATTAAGGACATATTTACTTAAAACAAGCTCTTATTTCTCACTGAAAAGCTACTTTTAAGTTAGTTTCGTCTTACTTCAAGTGTCTTAAGATGTTTTCACTAGAAACTAGGCAAAAATAGTAGGTAGGATTTTGTGTTTTTGCAGTGCGGACTCCTTCTCTGTTTAGAGTAACCTTCATGAGTCTAGTAAATGATTCTGTCTAATCTAAACTGTGGGATTTCAAAATGTGTCGTACCTCAAAGTTGGTCATCGCTGTTGATTTGTTGTTAGAAAACCTTTGTGACTGACTGAAGACTTGATCTTTCTTGTCTTTGCAGAGTTTTGTGACCTGAAGGAGGGAAAAAAGCAGCAAAGTTGTAAACTCTGTTTCTGTTCTGCAGCTCTGGATCGTTTGGTTTCTTCTTTTCATCCACTGGACGTTTGCTTTCAACGTCTGAATGTGGTTTTAAACTCACTTTGAGTCTTTTTTGTCATTTTAAAACATAAATTAAAACATGTTTTTTTTTATAAGTACAATTTCAAAATAATTTCCTCCGTTCTCAATTTAAAGGAATCGTTAATGAAATTACATTTTATTTTGATTAATATGCAACATTTACACATTTTATTTTGATTTACCGTATTTTTCTATTCTGTGTTGATTTATTTTATTTCATGTTCCTTTTTACCATGCGTGATCATGCATCATTTATTTCAATTTGTCTCATTTTATTTCATTTAAATGTTTTTTCTTGCTTTTTCCGATTATAAACAGATTTATTTCACTTTATTTTCTTTTAATGTAAATGTATTATTGTTCTTAGTGCCGTTTTTCACGCATAAACATGTATTTTTATTTATTTATTTTATTTTAATTTACATGTATTGTGGACTTTAAGGGTTCTTTTTTCACTTATTCTATGCATAAAGATAAGTTTATCCATCTGTTTATTTATTTAATTTTATTTTAAATTTACTGTATTGTGAGTTTAAGTTTTTTTTTTTTTCATTTATTGACTTTACTCCATGCATAAATATTGATTTATCTACTTATTTATTTTTAGGTACTGAATCAACGACTAATTAATTCAATACTTAAACTCTTTTATCTCATTAGTTAAGGTCTGTGGGATTAATCTGGCTATGTAACGTTTTCTGCAGAGCATCACTAATGTGACATTCTGACTCCTTCGCCTCCTTCCCCTCCATTCTTCGGGGCGTCTTTTCTTCCCCTCCGTTCTTCGGGGCGTCTTTTCTTCCCCTCCGTTCTTCGGGGCGTCTTTTCTTCCCCTCCGTTCTTCGGGGCGTCTTTTCTTCCCCTCCGTTCTTCGGGGCGTCTTTTCTTCCCCTCCGTTCTTCGGGGCGTCTTTTCTTCCCCTCCGTTCTTCGGGGCGTCTTTTCTTTCGTGGGCCAACATGGAAGCTGCTGCAGCTCCACATGAGGCCTCCTGTTCCGTCCCGTTCCCGTCTCCCAACGGCGAAACATCTCTTTCTAAACGTTCGCTTCCGCCCACACGCATCCAGCATCTGCCGCTCGCTGTGTTTTGGTGTCTTGTAGGAAATTAGCATACAGTTTGCAGAACCAGAGTCACTTCCTCTCTTGTTGCCTGCACCTGTCACTGCCTGACTAGAACTGTGAGGCTTCGGTGTCTCCTCAAACACAACCAAACGTCTCTCGTCACACACACAGTTTGAGTGGTTTAATTTTGTTGGCAGAGACTTGGATCCACGCCTGAACAATCAAAAGAAGGCGACGCAGCAAAATTAAATCATAAACTTAAAATACTTCAGACTTTGTTTTGCAGGTTTCTGTTGAGAAAATGAAAGCTTTAAAGAGATCAGATCGGGATCACAGCAGAGACGTTGTTTGTGTTGGTCCTTGTTTTCTTTCAGTTTAGATTTTTCTCTCATGTTATGATGTATTTGTAATAAATCCTGGCTGTCAGGATTCACCTGAATTGGAGGATCTGGATGGATTAGCAATACAAAAAAAAAATCTCTGCATCAACAAAAAGACAACCTTCATAAATTTCCTCCATTTAGCACGTAACCAGTTCACAAGGCGGCATCCTGGAATTACATGACTGGATCATGTAAAAAAATAAAAATCACCAATACAAAGTCTATTTTTTTACTTTTTGCATTGATTTATTTTAGATGTTTTACAAGGATTATAAACTGCGTTCACTGCTATTTTTGAAAGGCAGGAGTAATTCTGCTGCTGCTGTCTTTAAAAATCCTGAATTTAAGAATCACCTGTGCTGCTACTCGCACAGCTGTCTGACAGCAGGAAGTTTCGTAGCTCCAGCCAGGAGACAACGGATCAAACAAAGTAAACAAAAATACAAAAAATTGGTTCAAAATTAGAGAAATTTTCAACATATTTCAAGGCTTTTCTGTCTCAGTTGAAGAAAAACATCCTCACAGCATAATGCTGCCACTATCATACTTTTGTGTTAGAAATGATGTGCTCCTTTCATTTTGGTTTGACCAAACGTAACCTTCAAATGTTTACTGCATCACCTACATGGCTTATAAATGTTAATCTTCTCCAAATTCCAAAAACATTGGAAAACAATCGTCCTAACTACATCAAATGTTGTTGAAGTGAGCGTCTCCGTGTCTACTAGTGGAGGTCAGGAACATGACTGTCATTTATCAGAGAGACCGCATCCTGCATTGTCTTGATAATAAGAGAACAGAAAATGTGGATAATTTTCAGTCTGCCACAAACTGAAAATATACGACTTTAACTGTTTATTTGATTCTGTTAAATTAGGATTTATCTGTTGACTTAAGTTTGCTTCACTTTGACATGCAGATGTAGGGAAATCATTTAAGAGATAATACTGAATATACGCTCAGCCGGTATAGTTTGGGGGTTATTCTAAACCCTGACGGGCTTTATCCACAATCATGAAATGTAGAGAAGCATCTCAATCAATTTCTCTTTATTTGCTGCAAATTTTGACTATCGTATTTTCCGCAGAATAGAGCGAACTTGATTATAAGGGGCACTGTTAATAAATGGCCTATTTTCGATCCTTTTTCATATAAATCCACCGAAGTATTTGACGCTTTCCAACTACGTCACTTAATCATTCAGGCGCCATGATGGACGTCGGAAATGAGGGACGGGAGTGTTGAACAGAGAAACTGGTTTTCCAAAGTTGTTTTTTCCAGTTTATTCATGGTTTCTTCTTGTTCAAGTCTTACTAATTTGTCTGTGAACGTAACACGTCTGGCTGGGGCTCATAGGCGGTGATATTTATAAAAGCTGGAAACAGCTAGCTTAGAAACCGACCCATATCTCCTCCCTCCTGATGTGTTGATCAAATTACCGACTCTCCCTGAATTCACACCACATGATTTATGTCACTATGTCATAAACAGCGCTTCCCCTTAAACCAGAGCAGCATTAAAAACGTAAAAAAGACAAGATGCTAACCAGTTTTTTCCATACATGCTAGGCTACATGACGGTGGAGCATTGACTCCATGGTTCCCGACGGTTTGACCTTCTCCACAATGTGATATTTTATATATTTTTAATTATACTTACTTCTAAAGTAAGTATAATTACTTTATTCTTCTTACCTTATAAAAACTGTTCACTGCAAATCCGCGGTTACACCGAGGGCTGACAGTCATTGTGATTAACGGCTGCTATCCATCGCCGCCGCATCTTTCCTGTTTAAAGGTTATAAAATAAAATGACGAGTTTGGTTTCTATCCTTGTCTTTTTCTGTAGCCGACCGCGCAGCATCCTGTGACCATCTTAAAAGTGAAATCAACTAAATAAAAGCGATATTAGATGACAGGTGACTAGTTTAAAATAAGCACTTTGGTTATTTTGACGTCCGTCATGGCGGAGTGGGCGGAGTTGTGAAGCCCGTGACGTCACGTGAAACAAAATGGTCATGAAAGTCGGTCAGTCAAAGCACAGCGTGTATTACTCCGCTACGCTCCTGACTACGGTAACTTAATGTAACTAAAACGTTTTGACAAATCGCCGTGAGCGCTGTGTACCACAGAAAACCACTTTGAAGTCAGTAAGCAAGACCAGAATTAATCCATATTAATCCACTAGAGGGCGGTGTCTTACTCCAGAACAATATGAAGGCGCTCTGTCGTTTTTTAAATATAAAATTAAAGGCTTTTAAGTGCAAGTGCGCTTTATAGTTTGGAAAATATGCTAATGTTAATTTTTATTAAAGCTGAGGTGTGTAACTTTATAAAAATATGTATTTTGCATATTTTCAAAACTGTCACTCATAAGAGACAGATAATCTGTGAAAAAAAATCTGCTTTCTCCCAGTGGTCATACTGCCAACTGCAGAAACAACCAATTACAGATAGGAGGCGTATCTTAGAGCTGTCAATCATGCTTGTATTCCTGTAACATAACATAATGTATTTAATAAGATTTATATTCATCTTTATATTTATATGTAATCATAGTTACATTTATTTGCAACTTCTCACAAAGTTGGGGCTGGATTCTCAGGTTGTAACAATAATTACTTAATGGATTCTAACAGACTGACTCTTAATTTTATTTTACTTATAATTTTGATTATTTCATCAGATTTAAATATCAATTTTTTATTCATTTGTTACTTTTAATGTATTTAAGTTTTATTCTATTTATCATTTCAAAATTCTCTTTAATTTCTTTGATACGTTTGACAACATTTAAAGACAAAAACAAGCAAACCTTTTTTTATTATCCAAAGATGTCTTTCTAACTTTCTGTCATGATCCCAGAGTTTGTTTTCTAACATAAAATCAGAAAATATTAGATGCTAAATTACATTCCTGAGGTGTCAGAGGAGATCTATTAGAGCACCAAAATGTTTCAGTCTTGTATATTTACAGAGAAAATCTTAAACTGGACAGAATCGTGTCTTTTTCGCTCACAGAGAGCACAGCCTCTGGCTACCGAACTCCATATGTTTGCACATATTTGCACATGTTCTGCTCCTTCATCTCCATGTCAGCTAGCATACGGCCACCTGAACACGCTGCCTCTCTGTCGCTCGCTTATCAGAGTTCAGAGCCAGGTGTGCCTGAAGCAGCAAGCTGAGTCTTTGAGCTCACAGGGTGGTACCGCTGGTTCCCACGTATGAAAAAAACGCAGCTCAGCCTTGTCCAAAAAGTCACTATATTTGTCACAGGGTGCTTTTTTTTTTTTTTTTTTTGAAGAGGGGGTCTGAAAAAGTTGGTAAATCTGGTGAGGAAGCGTGGAAGTTGGCAGCAATGCTTGGGGCATGGCTCAGGGCAAAGTCTGTATAGTTATGACATCACAACCTTATGGCGGTCCTGATGATCCGTTTACAGACTCCAGGCTTCAATGCATGCCAAGTACGCATCTCAGCGGAGAGAATGTCTTCAGCGTTTTATAGTAAACACCTTGTAAAGCATCCGGCGATCAGAAGAGGAAAACTAAAAGATCTGCAAATTATTGCACAGATTCTGTTTGTCCTCAGTTTTCAAACAATTATTTTATTTAATAAGGATAACAGCTTTTGAATTTTTGGGCTGGCAGAGTACCCAAAAATTTTACTCAAGTAAGTGTAGCACTGTTTCAACATATTTTTACTCAGGTAAAAGTAAAAAGTTGCCATCCAAGAAATTACTCAAGTAACAGTAAAAGATTGTTTGGTAAAATGTTCACTCCAGTACTGACTAACTCATGAATTTATCAATCATTTCATAAAGTCATAACATAGAAAGTTAAGTGGTAATTTTGGTATTTTAAGGACCACAATGACAATTATTCATATAAATATCAAAAAACAAAGTCAGACAAAAGAAAATATTTCCAAATCAGTTTCTTTCAACAACAAAACCTGCTGGCCACGCCCCCTAACCCGACGTTTACACTCCCACTTGAAAATGGCTGAAAACAGATTCACAAGTTTATAACCGTACATCTTTGAAAAGCAGAAGTGAAGCCTCCTGCACAACCAACAAGAACACAGCAATTGGTTTCTGGATGGTAAGTCAGCAACAAAACATTTGTCTTTTCCAGCAGCCATTGTACAGCTCAGGTTGTGTTGCTAGATAACGGGCAGAGCCTGATGATTTATGACATTACATTCCAGAGGTTTTTGAAACGGGTCACATTCTTGACACCAAATTATTGCCAAAAATTAGTTTTAGCTTTTTCCTTTAAGTACTTGGGCTGTTTGTAGAAGCAGTAGGAACTCAAATGGAAGTATAAAAGTGTGCAAATTGTGAATTTTGCAGAACTTGTACTCTTTAAAGACAACTAGGCTGATCTGTAAAACAGGGGAAAGTGACTCCAGGGCGTCACAGGGAGATTCACGATGCCCTGAAATGATGAAAACCAGAAAAAGTGGTGAACCTTCCAGGCCTGGCTGTCCACACTGCAAAAACACAAAATCTTACCAAGTATTTTTGGTCCAGTTTATACTGCAAATATGTTAGCACACTTGAAATAAGACAAAACTAACTTCAAAGTAACTTTTCAGCCAGGTCTGGGCGTTTGTTTCAAGTTATTAATTCATTAAACCAACAGTTAAATAAAAGTTTGAATTGACTCCAGAGATTAAGAGTAAAAGACTGTCATGAAAATATAGATGCTTGTGAGCCTTAACACAGACTTCCTCAAATTATCTACTGTATCGATGTATTTATAATGTTGTACAACCTCTGCTGCTTCTTTCTAACTATTCATCCTGTAGACACCAGCTGGACGTCCTGCAGATTCTTCACTCTCTCATAAATATTTGCTTTTGGTGTCAGATAAAGACCAGGAAGCGAGTTCTTAGATGTTGTTGGGATATTCTGACAGTTTCAGGATTGTTACAGCGTTTAAAACCAAGCTCCACTACATTTCCAAAACCACTGAGATGAATGAGATGTTCAGTAATGTCTCATTCATAATATGCTTTAATACTAAGTTGACCAACGTTGAAGCTGTAGAAGACACTTGTCTTATGTCTACAAACTTGTTCCCACATATCTGGGAGGATGCAAAGCCAACCATGAGGAAAAAAAACCCCAAGCTTTAAGCTTTTCCAGTTCAAACAACATATAAAATACCTCTTTTTGAGTAATTTATATGTCTAATTTGAATTATATGTGTAGTCGTGCTGCACTGTTGCCTTGCAGCAAGAAGGTTCTGGCTGTTTTCTGATAGGATGAGGTGGGGATTTTTCTTTAGTGTATTTCGCAAAACTGCAATGGAAACACTTTTTTCGCATCAAACAAGTCACGTGATCAACATCCGGAAGTTTCTACTGGCAGAAAATACGAAAAAGACAACAGGAAGAAATAGGAGGATGTTTTTTTTAATGACTTATCCTGGTGAAAAGGCTGATTCACGTGTCATTTTAATTGTATTTCTTATTTATGGAGTAACCGTAAATATGAAATTATATTTTTTGACAAAGTTTTGAGGAAACGCAGCTAGCTGGTGTGAATGCATCTGCTCCAGGTTTATTTTACTACCTGACTACTGTACGTAAGGTCCCAATGTAGCAGAAAGGACATTTCATGAATGAACCTTTTGCACATATACCGTCTTATCACGGTACCAGGACGTCTTGGGTTCAGAATGGATCAACAGCAACCTTCAGATGTCAGTGCGTAAAAGCTGAGCAGGTTTCTCATTGGACAAGGTCATGGGACATATTTAAGTCCTGCAAGGGACTGCGCTGCGGCGGCGGGACGAGTCTCCTGCAGAGCCGAGCGCAGGATGCGAGCAAGAAGAAGAGACCGCAGCTCAGCATGAGGCAGGGAGAGGAGGGAGCGCTGGATGGAAGGTGTGTGAGCAACAGAAAAGCCTGGATAGCAGTGTGTCAAGAGTGCTGTCAGTCACTCATCCATCCAGCTGGCTAATTGGCTCCTTACCCTCTCTCTCCTTCTTTCCCTCTCCCTCTATCCCTCTCTCTTTTGCCCTCTCTCTCTCCCTCTATCAGGCGTTGCTCCTAACTGCGCGCCGGAGGCCAAAATGCAGATGAGCTCTGCCTCGCGTCAGGGGGAGCTTCTGCTCTGCTTAATTATCTGTGTGTGTGTGTGTGTCCGTGTGTGTGTGTGTGTGTGTGTGTGCGTGCGTGCGTGCGTGTGTGTGTGTGTGTGTGTGTTAGCCAATGAGCTTACCGGCCCACACACACAACGTTCGAGTTGCTGCTATGCTAAACAGCAAGGCATCCTGGGAATTGCAGTGACAGCTCATTTTGGGGGTTTTTCATAGTCTCTGTATGAAGGCTGCTGAGAGACAACCCTCCCCTCCTCATCTTCCTCCCAAATTTCCCATTCCCCTCACAACACACACACTCTGACATGTACACACACTCGCTCACACACCTCTCTCTTTCCCCCGGTGCTCATGGGAACGGGTCCGGGGCCTGTCACTAACCCTCCCCCTCTCCTTTATCCCCACCACCTCACCTCCTTCCCCTCATCGCCGCGGTGACAGGGCTTGTTGACAAACGCCAGCAGTCATCAGGGCACCATGGGAAATCTTCTGCCACCATTTTGTCAGCAGTATGACAGAAGTTGTTAATGTCTTGCCTCTCGCCCTGACACGAGACGCCGGGGCTGACAGACTGCTGCACACACACACGCACTCACACACACATATATATATATATATATACAACATGTTCATGCACAAACACACAAACAGGAAATGTCATTTTCACAATGTAGACACAAACACAGATGCTCATGCACACACACAATATTCATGTCCACATTTTGTGTCCCTCTATCCTTAACTCACACACACACACCATCTCTCACTCAACTAAATCAGTGAGTGTGTGTGTGTGTGTGTGCGTGTGTGTGTGTGTGTGTGTGTGTGTGTGTGTGCTGGCTGACAACTGGATATGTGTGGATGTTTAGTGTGTGTGACTCGGGAGTGTTAATGAGGATATGTCTATGAGTGTGTACGGCTTCTAATGAGTTGTACCTGTGTTTCAGTGTGTGTGTGTGTGTGTGTGAGAGAGAGAGAGGGAGTGTGAGAAGTGTCTTGGCTCTCATTATGGATGCGGCGTGTTTGTCTGATCGATAACATTTACAATCCCGACAGGAGATTGAGCCTGGCGGACAACCCTAACTGACCGTTATGAGAACATAATGAACTCCGGACAGAGCTTCCTCTCAAACACACACACACACACACACACACACACACACACACACACACACACACACACACACACACACACGATGCAGCTTCTCTGGGCAGCCAATTACCGTTGCTCATAATCCACTTGCTCCTCACACATCCACCTGTGTATAAGTCAGTGTCCAACATTTGTGCAGCTGGATGTTTACGTGTTTTGCCGGTTGCAGAAGATGCCAAAGTTCCCTCCAGAATCCATAAAGCGTGCGCGGATCACGGCTCCGATCGGAGCGGGATTGGTAGTTTCTGACACTGTTCACCTGTTTGAATCCACGCTTCGATGCTCGAGGTGTTTCTGATTTATACGCACCTGCAGGGCCGAGCGCCGCACAAACTATGGAGGGATGTGTTCATGTTTCTTCAAAAGAAGAAAACAGGAGGCTAAAATTATTTATTTTAGGTTTTTTATTAAGCTGGCTTTCCTGTTTAATTTGCAAAGTCATTTTAAATGAAAGAAAAAAACAGATTAACCAATAAATAATCAAATTTACTCCTAAGGCAAGTCAGTACAAGCCTATTCTCAATTAAATAAAAGGACAATATGACTCTATTTGTCATATTGTGAAAGTAACTGATTCCTGCGCTTATTTAGCAAATAAAATCAGGGAATTTATGTTTTTGGGTATCGTCCACAAGACTCGACAAACTGGACCTGTTCTGCTACTGGTACCAAAATCTGCATAATTATATCCAGAAATTTGTTTTGAAATCCAAACTCATCTGAAACTCTGAGGAAAAGAAAACAAAGGAGGTTAAAAACAGATTTGTGTTTAATTTTGTCTCTTTTTGCACTTTGATGTCAATGTAAGCCTATAAAGTTTACTGCGACCGCATGACTTTAAAACCTATTTATACACCTTTAACTTTTTCATGATGAATCCACAATATTTGATGCCTGTTCTGATAATTTAGTGCAATTATTTTGCTTTTCGCAAATTGTCTTCACTGCAAAAACATCTTAGTATTCTTAAATTAAGGAAGATATACATGAGCTTATTTTAGATAAATAATCCCTTAATACTGATGAAAAAGTTCTAATTACACTGGCAGAATATTTAATGTATAACAGGAAAAAAGTCTTGCTATAATTTAAGTAATCTGCTAGTGAAACTATAATTTAAATTTACTTGTAATATAGTATTGATTTTGATATTTGCACTAGAAACGTCTGGGTGTAATTTAACCTCAGTATTAATCCAGGTGTTTTGTAAAGGTGTCAGAAATTTGCTAGAGAACATTGGTGAGCAAAATATCATCATAAAGGGCAGAGATAAAAATATAGAGAAGTTAAAGAAAAATTATGCTGTAAATCAATATATCAAGTGTTAAACATTAATGGTTATTGTTACGATTTACCAAAATAATCCACATAAATACAAGAATTTGCTTTGAATAAATAACAACAAATGTATTCAGCTCCCAATAAACACCATGAAACTTAACAGAAAGATAAAACAAAAAGATATTAGAAGTATTCTTTGATGTTTTTTTTTTTTTTTTTACTGGAAGTTGTATTTAAAAGAAGAAAATCGTGTGTTGATGTCAGGTAAGGAGTGCCTGATGAAGAAGGCCCACAACCGGCCTCAGTCTGGATTTACTGGTTCTTCCTGATAATACAGATTATAATGTTTACAACAACCAGGTATGACACAATTACACCCTAATTCAAAGCGTTTCAGAGGACAACTAACGTGAATACACACTTAAACCCATCCTAACACTCCTGTTTTAGACACATTACACAAATGTGGTCAAAACATAACTAAATCAGACAACTGAAAGATGGCTCCTTAGCCTCAAAAGCACAGTTTAAATTACATAACTTAAAATATTTACTCCTACAAAAGATGTTAAATCCTGTTAAAAACATTTCTATTAAGCTGATCTATGTACTTATTTCTTAAAACAAATGTAAAAATTAAACAAAAATCAATAAAACACAAAATCTTACCAAGTATTTTTAATCTGGTTTCTGGTGCATATAACTTGAAATACAATAACACATGAAGGAAGACAAAACTAACTTAAAAGTAACTTTTCAGCAGGACAGAGGAGTTTGTCTTAAGTCAATAATTAGGGATTAAAAACAACCAGTTCCACTGGGAGATTCTTTCTCTTATGAGACAAAATTAAGAGTGAAATAAGCTGCCAGTGGAACAAGTTGTTTTTAATCAATATTAAGGAATTATTTACTTATATTCTTCCACACAGATTTTTCGTTTACATGCAAAATTGTTCATCCTCCTGGTAGATTTAAAAGGGACTTACCATACAAAATTCACATTTTGCACTTTTCAGATACTTCCATTTGGATTTCCGCTGCTCCTAAAAACAGCTAAAGCACTTGGAAAAAAAAGAAAAAAAAAACCCAAAAAGTTAATTTTTGGTGTCTGGAAAATGAGTACTTTCAAAAACCTTTGAATATCAGTGGGCACAGTCCGTTACCTAGCAACCCAAGCTGAGCATGTTTGGTCAGCTGGTTTTACCGGTGTACAATGACTGCTGGAAAAGGCAAGTGTTTTGCTATTGGCTTACCGTCCAGAAACCACTTGCTGTATTCTTGTCTGTTGTGCAGAAGGCTCCACTTCTGCTTTTCAAGTATAAATGCACATCTGTTTTCAGCCATTTTCACTTGGGAATATAAAAGTTAAGGGGTGCGGCCTGCAGATTTTAGTCCACCACAGGTTTTTATGTGGCCCTCGATACGCCACATATCAATAAATTCACGAAAAATCAACAGATCCACACATTTGTTTCCAGATTTTTATTGTGAATTCCTCTCAAAATTGGTTTTAAGTGACTGCTGCCTTACTTGATGTCAAGTTGTAGTCTGTGATCGATACAGCGATGAATAAAGTCGCATTTATTTGCTCTAATCATACATCATACAGTTCCTTACAAATATTTCTAAATTAATGCCACAAAATATGTGAATTTGATTGCAAATAAAAAAAAAACACACAAAAATAATCACAAAATCCCAGAGGGACTGATCGGTGTGAAAAGATGTTCAATATTATTTAATTTTAAGAAACACTTACTGAATGCTGAAATAAAAAACAACTATTTATTGGTATTATTTATTACATTAATAAATCTCTCCTGTTTTGCACAAATCTGCAAAATTCACACATTTTATTCAGATTTTTACTGCAAATGTCTCTCAAAATTGGTTTTAAGTGACTGCTCCCTTACTTGATGCCAACTTATAGTCCGTGATCAATTCGGCAATTAATAAAAAGCCACATTTAACATCATACATTAGCCCCCCTGCTGCCCCAGTTCGCCCAGGGCACCAAACAGGCTAGGACCGCCCTTGCATTAGCTAAAAATTCCTTACAAATATTTATAATAAACAAAACACAAAAACAATCACAAAATCCTGGAAAAGATGTTTAACATTATTTCATTTTAAGAAACACTTCTTCGATGTTGCAACTAACAACTGTTAATTGATATTTTAACAACTTAATGGGTTTTATCAATAAATTCCAGCCCATTAAGAGTATTCAGATTTTTGATATGGCCCAAAATGAAAATGAGTTTGGCACCCGGGTACAGTACGGCTCTGCTTAACAACTTGTTCAACACACACGCACACACCTAAGCAGGTGGAGGAAGTTAAGTGCAGCTTTCAGCAGGTGCCGCCCTGCGTGAGCCGGCTAGGACGAGATGAAAGTCACCGCTGCACTCCGACTCTCTCTCCCCGACTCCCTGCCTCCCATCACCGCGCGGAACACGCAGCCTCCCTCCTCGCCTCCCCGCTTCCTCTCGCTCTCCGTGAGCCAGATTTGTAGTGACAGCAGCGGGTGCATTCACTAGTCATTCCCCATAAAAGGTTCCGTCTGATCAAAGCCCCGCTGAGGCAGCGAGGCGGCTCGCTAACGTCGGTGTGTGTCTGCGTGTCTCCGGTGTCTCGCAGGGTTGAGGCGGGTTTTGAAGCGTTATAAACACAAAAAAAATCCCTCTCTGTCGATCTCCCTGCTATTTACATTTGAGCTCCGTTTTGCCTTGGCAGTAAAACATTGTTTTTTTTTATATTCCCTCCGCCTGTAGCCTGTGTGACAGGCTCGGCTGCATTAATCAGCTCCTCTCGCTAGAGTCGGGAATTTCTTAAACTGGAAGAATTAAATCTTTAAATACATTTTAAACGGAAGCGTCTGACTGAAGTTATGTTAACAAGCCCCCCAACCTGAGAGGTGTGTGTGCCGAGCGCAGGTTCCCCGGTGAGCGCTGAGGGGTTGGCGCACACCAAAGCAACGATGCGGCAATGTGTTGATATAAATTTGCCCATCCGCTGTCAATTAGACAAACCTTTTAGCAGCTGTGAAAGTTGGGCTTTTCCCAGTCAAATATCAGAACGACGCCATGCAGGTGCAGGATGAACTTTTAAGTCGTCTGCCAGTCACTCTCCCTCCCGGTTTTCCATATTCATGTCGCTTTTAAAATCACCAGGAAGCCCGAGCATCCCTCTTTGCCTCCTCATTAACATCAGGCGGCTCGTCAGGAGCAGCAGCGTTTTTCACAATCAATTAAGCGCGAGGTTTACTGCTGACACATCGATGCAAGTTGAAAAATATGCATGTGAATAAAAAAAAATTGGGGGAAATGCAAATTTTGAAGTGTGTTTAGACTTTTAAGAGGCTTCTTTAAGGGGCTCCACACCCCTTCTGCCTAAATTCTGTTTTCATCCTCAACACAAAGCTTTCTATACATTGATCTTTTCCTCACAATACTTCCTGTTTCTGCTGAATAAAACATAGACCATCAACACCGCTTGAAGTTGTCCGTGCATCAATGCTTTCTGTCTGTCTTTGAACACAAAAAAAGTCAGAATGTGACTTTATAAAGAAAAACTAGAGCAGAAAAAAGAAATATTTTGAACATAAATATCAAAACTACTTCGCCAGCTCGTATCTAATTTGGGGAAACTGTGAAACTTGTTCCTTTAACTTTCATATGTGCAGCAGTGGGAACATCGTTTTCTGATGCAGCATCAATTTTAGTCAAGTTTTATATCAATTCAGCTGGAATAATGGGACAGAAAGAAACTTCTGCTGCTAAAATAACCAAGTGGAAAACACACCGCCTTGATTTTATTGAATGTTTAAGAAATATTCACCTAAATCTAAATGGTTTTTCTCTAAATATGTAAGTTACCATATCAAATTATAACATTAAATGATCAACTTCCCCATCTATTCTAAAATATGATGGATATTATCTTGAAATTTGAGATGATCAATATTTGCTAATAGATATTTAAGTTAGAATTTCTGGATTTAGCTGTAATTTGGTCATAAACTCACACATTTCTAAAGATTTTATTAATTATTTTACAATATAATGTATCAAACAAATCTTCAGGTTTTTAATGGCAAAATTATTTTCTGGAGGTTTGCCATAGATTAGTTTCAAATGTTCCAGAAATGCTTTTATTTTTATTGTTTTTTTTTTGTTTTTTTTTTACATATTTCTCTTTTTACAACTTCAACACTTTGCATTAATGATTCTGAAAAAGTCAGTAATAAAACTTAACATTTGTTTTTACCTCTAATTTAAAACAAAATAAGTTGAACATTTAAAGTACATTATATGAAATAATATTTAAAATTGCAAGAAATTGAAGGGATCCCAAAACACTTATGAAAAGATTAGCTTGTGCACGCCAAAAATCTTTGAAAAAAATTTATTTTTAACATTTTGTTAAAGTTTCTGCATGCAGTTTTCTGTGCTGAACTGCAGTCTTATCCTAAAAAGATTTTTATTAATATTTCAAAGAAAAAAACTTTGCAAACATGTTTGATCTGTTGTCTCTGATGGGGAGAAAGTTTGCTTTCCATTATGATAAAATTATATCTAAATTTGAGAAACTCCAGTACTGGTCAAATTTTAATTTTCAAAAAAAAAAAAATATATATATATATATATAAAAAAGCTCTAACAAAAACTTATTTTTTTAGAGATATTGACACAAAAATGTCAAAAACGTTATTTTATCACTATGCAGCTTGTGTCAAAATGTGAAAGTGTGAAAGTGAACAGGCCACAAAATGAATTTCAGGGACTAATTTGCATTATTAACACCACAGTTGTGTTAAAAGCAAAATATGAAGAAACAGAATCATTTAAGTTTCATCACACCATTTAATTCCAACAGTTTGTATGAAAAAAATTGTACAGCATATATAAACATTAGGATGGCCTTGCTTCCTCTGAGCGGGTTAAACTTCGCTATGTTACATTGAACTCAGAGGAGATGCTGAGAAGACACCAGGAAACAGCAAACATTCCTCATCAGCATTCTGCTATAATTTAACAGGCTCCAAGCTAAAATTAATTTACAAACGAGCCCTCAAACACATTCGCATCGCCTATTCAACCTGTCCGATCAAGGCAAAGTGGTGCTTGGCCGTTCACTCAGTTGATCATATGTTAGCAAGTGTGTTGGCAGCAGACATGATGAGTATTAAGATCTAATTAAGGATCATGGGTTACTGGGGATAGGCCTCAATCACCATGGCATGACCCTGGAAGATGGAAAAATTACAAATGATGAAATATTTGTTGTGTTGTTTTTATTTTTGCTGGTTTTTAAGGTTAAGAGGAGGAAGTTACCTGTCCTCCTGCAGCGCAGGCGGCCACCAGGCCGTACTGCCCGCCCTCCTTCTTCAGCCGATGAGCCACGGTGGTCACCAGCCTGCAGCCTGTGGCTCCGAACGGGTGGCCCAGAGACAGAGAGCCGCCCCACAGGTTGAACTTATCCAACGATGGAGTCCCAACCTGCACAGATAACAGGGTCAGAGGTCAGGGGAAAACCACCAGGGAAACGTTTCCACAATTTATCACATCAGAGAAATAAGAAGCAATTTAGTGGGATTTTATGTGATAAACCAGCAGAAAGAAGCACATGATGATACATAATCAAAATGTTAAAACATTTCAAGTGAAAACTTTTGAAAGGCAAAATAACATCAGGCCAACATAACTAGGACCGTCACAATAACAGATTTTGCAGCATGATAAGTTATTGCAATAAGCAATAATATTGTTTTAATAATGCAAGAAAAGATTCCCAAAGATGATTCAACTTTAAATTCTATTTACATTTAAAACTGGAAGACATTTTAAATATGCAAAATAAATAAAGAACCCAACAGAAACAACAAAGAAAAAGAATTATGAAGTCTGACGGAAAACTTTTGTCATTCATGTAAAAAGAGAAAAGATTATCATGCGATTAAAACATTCGCTGCTTGTTGCGAAAGGCATAAACATACAAAGATAAGCTGCAGTATGTAACTTTTATTAAAATATATATATATTTTTACCCCAATCAGAGACAGGAGGCGGGCCTTAGCGCTGTCAATCACACTCTGTCACTTCCCCCTTTGCTTTCTGCTATGCTACAGTTAGCATAGCTTGTCATGAACACTAGGGCTAGTTAGCATAGCCACAGTTGATGACGGATAAACGGTTTTCCTGTAACTGCAAGTCATTTCTCCTCCAGTAGCATATTTAGAATAGAGTACATGAGAGTGATTGACAGCGGTAAGACCCGCCTCTTGGCTCTGATTGGTTGTTTTTGGTCAGCATTTCTACAGACGGCTCAGGGAAGTGATTGATCTTTTCACAGATTATCTGCCTCATAACACACAAATAACAAACATGTAAATATCTTTTTTTTTTTTTTTTTTAATAAAAGTTACAAACCAAAGCTTTAAAGTTCATATTTATGAAACCACAATCCCTACGGGTGATTACAGAACTACCAGCCTGAACTTCAAACTTTTCCTGACAAAAATAGTTCAGCTGATCTGCATAGATTTTAACTGATTACTAATAATCTTTACCTTTGCTTTCCTGCCCATGTACGTCTGAGCGAACCAATCAGAATCCATCGCCTTCAGATTTGCCATAATCTGACCCTAAAAACACAAAAACACATCATCATGACAGAAACGAGTCGTTTATTTCTAAGACAGCTGACTGTGAGAACTTACAGCGAAAGCTTCGTGAAACTCAAACACATCGATGTCGGACAACGACAGGCCGGCCCGCTCCAGCACTTTAGGTGTAGCGTAAGTCGGCCTGCAAAAGGAAAGGAAACGGATCAGAGGAAACAAATAGAACATTTTCTTAACTTGCAGTTTGGAATAAAACAAGATTTTTAGGATGTTTCTGGAATAAATTTACCCCAAAAGCAGCTGATCTTTGGGGTCCTGGGACACATAGACAAAGTCTCTGTCAACGTGAAAACAGATAGCTGAGGTCACCTGAGGTCGAGTCAGAGGCGAAAATAAAACTGAGAAAGTCCAGATACCTGAGGTAGGCTTTGGGCTTGAACCCCATGGACAAAGCTTTCTCCTCAGACATGATGAGAACAGCGGAGGCGCCGTCAGTCTGAGAAAACACACAAAAACGACGAGTTTACCCACAAAATTCAAGCTGAAGATGTTCGTCAAAATTACTTCAACTAAGAAAATGTTGCAGTCAAATTAACTTAGTGTTAGTTTGTTTATCCAGACAGAAAAGTAAAAGCTGAAGTTCACCAGGAAAGACGAGTTGGCAGCAGTGACGGTGCCGTGCGGCTTGACGAAGGCGGGTTTTAGTTTGGCCATTTGCTCCATGGATGACGGACGGATGCCGTTGTCCTTTGAGATGATATCCCGACCTGAAACCAAAAACATGTTGGATCAGTTTATTTCAGCTGTTAGGATTTATTATATGTGCTATTTTGTTTATTTTAGCTGAAATCTATCTCAGATTTTGTGGCTAATGTAAACAGATGACGACACGGCCAAATTTCCAGTACCGTAACTCTGAGATACTTTGGCTATATGAAAAATTCAAACGGTTTCTGAAAGAGGAGACGTTGCACTTTCCAGCCAATATCGGGTTATTACGGTAATTTCACTCCCGCTTATTGCAGGGAGCATGTTTTACTGATGAAACACTCCTTTAATAGATGGTAAATTGCAAAAATAACTGCTAGATATTGAAAGTTCCAGATGTTATGAATAAACGGGCAAATATATTTGCTCACAGGACATTTAAAGAACTGTGTACAGTTAAAATAAGTAAAAATATCCAGGCAGAGATTTGAAACTTGAGTTAAACATCTACACTTTTCAGGATTATAATCTAAACATTTCCTGTTTGTTTTTATAAAATTCTGGACACATTTTCTTAGATTTTTTTCAAAAAATATTTCTTTTATATTAAAGCCATGAAGAATATCTACAGATTTAGTAACTCAAAAGATATCAATTAAACAATGACAGGAATGCGAGAGCTGCAACAACATATTTCCTTAGAAATAATCATAGAAAAGTGAAATAAGTTTAAAGTTTGGATGTCAGTTAATGACAGGATGAGGATTTACCGGGAACCTTAAAGGAAATCACGTCCTCCAGCAGCCCTTGGTCCTGAGCCTTCTTGGCCAGTGTGTGCGACCGCAGCGCGAACTCGTCCTGCTCCAGTCTGGTGACCCCAAACGCGGCGGCCAGACGGTCGGCGCTGTGGCCCATCGTCTCCGCTGTGGAGAACTCGGCAACAGCAGGGAGCTGGTCACACACGTTCAGCAAAGTTTACATCATGTCACACACAAAAGAAAAGAAGAGAAACACAACGATGCCGACCTCTGGGGCCAGATGTGCCAGCCGGATGCTGGCCAGCAGGCCCAGCCTCTGGCCGACGCTTTTGGCCTTGTTGAGGGACAGCATGGTCTTCCTCATCTTTCGGCTGTGACGGATCGGAACGTCGGACATGAACTCCACGCCGCCGGCCACGATGACGTCACACTGGCCTGCTGCAATCATCCCAACAGCTGAAGAGGCAAAGAGAGAGAACATTAACGGTGAACCACTGTGCTTCCTTGAACAGATTAGAGTTGGTCTACGGTCTATACAAAACATGTTCATTATGTTGTTTGGACCAAAATTATTCTTAAGATAATGAGATTTTAGATTTGAGCTATCTTAGAGCCAAATAATCTGCTGCTGACCACAAACCCCCAACTCAATGTTCACACTCGCACGTGGAAATGGCTGCAAACAGTTCAACTTTGAAAAGCAAAAGTGGAGCCTCCTGCACAAACAAGAAGAATGCAGCAAGTGGTTTCTGAATGGTAAGTCAACTAAGCATTGTCTGGGAGACGGGCTTGTCTTCTCTGGGGTTGCTAGGTAACAGCGCAGTGCCAGCTGGATTTGTAACATTCTGAAGGTTTTTGAAACAGCTCATTTCCCAGACACCAAGAAACATTAACTTATTTCCAAAAAAAACAACTGGGTGGTTTATAGAAACAGAAGAAATCCAAATGTAGCACAAAAACGTGCAAAATGTGAATTTCCCCATCAATCCAGCCAAAATGTCTACAGAGCAGGGATCTCTGATAGAGAGCTGAGGTCACCTGAGGTCATCGCCTGGTTGGAGGAGATGCAGGCCATGGTGACAGTGTGAGCGGGAATCTTGTCAGAGAAGCCGGCCCCCAGCGCCGCCTGGAAAACAACAAGAAGGTCATCCTGAAAAACTTCAGATCCAGATCACACAGATTCAGTAAGAGCGAGAGAGCGTGTGTGTGCGTGTGTGTGTGTGTGTGTGTGTTTATACCTCCCGGGCCACGTTGCTGGTCTTAACCTCCTGGATGACCGTCCCATATATGAGGTAATCCACAGCGTCCTTCGGTATTCCTGTCCTGTTCAGCAAAGCCCTAGAAAAACACAAGCAGAGAATTATAGAGAAATACGAGGAAGACTGGAAGAAAACACTTTAAAAAATTATTTTACAGCAGATTTCCAACACCTGAAGTCCCTAACACCAAGTTTTTCATCTAATTTCGAGTCCAATATTTTATTTCAAATATTTGCACAGTGTGAGTAGTTATTGTTAATTTTAAATATATTGTTTTTAGCATTTTAAGAACTTTTTTGTGTGAATCGTAATACCTGATGCTGCTGTTACAACTGGATTTAAGGGATTTGAAAGTTTTCCTTGTGCATTAAATGAAATGTGGATGCACGCTTAAAGCTCCTTACATTAATCTAAGATGCAACAATAAAAGGAGTTCATGTGACCTCATCTGAAATCTTTATGTAATTAAACATTTCTTAAAAGTTTTAAATCTTTATTTTACCCAGATATTTTATTTTCTACACAAACTATGATTAGTTTAGCTTATATCAGGTCCTTATTTTCACTTTTAAAACTATGTTTCTGAACAACCTTTTGTTGTTTTTTTCCTCAGTTACGGTTTTGGCTTACAGTCAATTTGAAAACAGAAGCACAAACTTACTGAAGAGCTGCTCTGGCCAGGTCATGGGGCATTAAGTCAGCATACCTGTCACCAACAATGAAGGAGACGTTTTATAGCATAATCAAGCTGTTTCACAAACTATGGGAACATAAACTCAGTTTTTAAAAACAAAACAAACGCACGTGGTTCCAGACAAGAGGAAAGGGGTTCGAACTCCTTCAACCAGCACGATGTTCTTCACCCCGGGTCGAGCCAGCGTCTTCTTGCTTTTAGTTTGAACTGAGAAAAATAACAAAAACAACTTTATCAATGCCAACAGTCGTATCTCCATTATCTCAATGGGAAGCTGTCATGTTTTGTTACAGTAGATACGCAGTGCAACTTAAATGCTTAAAAAGTTAATTTACATGATGATAATTAGCATAAATATAAACTGCATAACAGTGGGGAAGAACTCAATCCCCTTTTGATCCTTCATTTGTAATCAAAATACTAAACTTAAATTATTTAATAAAATTACGCAGGTTTATATAATATAAAATGGCATTTGTTACCTTGAGCCTGGAGCTGTGTTGTTGTACTGAGGGATCGTGCAACTGTGAGAAAAATAAAAAAATTGACTTAAAATTATGATTATTACTATTACCCTGCAGCTGCAGGGAAAAAAGTAACAATTACACAGAAATAACATGGTAAGACGTTTTGCTGTTTTTCTGATTGCTGGAAGTCATTTTCAGTAATTTAAACTGTTAAAAAAAAATAAAAGAAGTTACCAGATCGCACGGCCCAAGACTGGCCGACGGCGCCGGTCCGCATCGTGTTCAGCAACATGGAGGCCATTATGCTACAGACTGGAGAAAAAATGATTTACTTTGAATTTTAGCCTGAAGTTTTAAAACAAAAATAAAACATAAACATAGAAACCTTTAATTAAAATAATAATAAAACTGTAAGCCATGTTAATTTAGTAAGTTGCAATTTTCTGGTAAAAAAATATAAATTTTTAGGAAAAAATACAAAAGTCTATTATGAATTATAGAATATTTCTCTATTGTAATCATGTTTAAATGTGAAATCTACAAAATTCACAATAAGGAAGAAAGAATGGATGGACAGACAAAGAATGGTGGAAGAACAAATGAAACTTTAAACAAGGGGGGAAAAAATAATGTTTTTCCTTTTTCCACAATAAATCAGGTCTGAAAAAACACTTAAACCACATTTCATGCTTTTTCATCGTTTAAACCGTTTATAAACGGTTTCTTCCTGAAATGTCAAATAACTAAAGACACCTTTTTTCTGAATGACGGATCGACACATTCAAGTAACATTAAGATATTTTTGAAGGCAAACTGTCAATTTCACTGTACTTGAGATGATACCATGCCCTAAATTTCTAAATAGAACTGTTCTTGGTCTCAAATTTTAGTTTTTCCTTCGCGGTAATAAATATTTGACAATACTGCCATATAAATAGCTTAAGAAATTTAGGTAGACAGCTAGAAGCGCTGAAAAATGTCTAAAAGTACACCATTATCGTACGATAATTTCCAACAAACTAATCTTTAATATTAAGTGTTATTTATTTTCTAAATACTCCTTGAATTTACTTAATATGAATTATTATGTGCGTCAGTTTGACATATTCCTGGGTCACCCCTGCCCAACCCCCTGCTGCAGCGACCTTTCACCTACATTCCTCTCCTACAGAATGACAGACAAAAAAACAACTATCATTGCCTCAAACGGTGTCATTTCTCAAAAAACTCCACAGAGACGCGTCAATACTTGTAACAGCATTTAAATGCAAATAAGACGTCATTAGAGAAGCCGTTTACGGCAAAAATAGATGAAGCTATGCAAGCTAACGTAAGAGCGAAGCTAGCTGACTTTTACTGCTAGCTTAAAAATTGTAACGCTAGTTAAGACTTTAGACATCTTTTCCGCGCAAATAAAACACATTTTCTGTTTTAATGTTTTCATTAACAGCCTCGACGACGTTTCATCTTACCTTTACGTGTGCTGCTTCTTTGCCACCAATGCTTCCCTGTTGAATGACAGACTGCACAGGACTACAACAACCGCTGTAAAGGACCCAAAATAACTGTGGCGCCTGTAATAAATGCCGATAATGAATAAATTGAAAAAAAAATCAATAAAACGTCAGGCATACGTTAAAGACCTACATTAAACACTTGTATCAAATATTTAACATATATTTGTGGATTATTGTCAGCATTCTATTAAAGCTAAAGTTGAAAAGTTAATGTTTTAGTTCAGGTAATTGTCAAGTTGACTCAAGGTCCTTCTTCAGTCTGCTGCATGAACAAATTACGCTCTTGCACCCCCAATGGCCAAAGTACTATTTTACGCGTACATTTTATTATATCAGCAGTTTTTTATTGCCTTCTGTCACTGAAATAATATCAATTTAATTAAACAACATAATTAAATAAAGTGCATGGCAAATAGATGATATAACAAGTTTAATAAATGTGTTTACTTTTGCCTTTTAAAGTTACAATTGGTCTTGCCAAATGTGTGATTGTTCTAAGCAAAACAATCTTAAAATAAGTTATTTGAATAATTCAACATGCATCCTTTTAGCTGCATTTTCAAGTTTTAATGTCCACTTTTCTTTATTTCTTCAGTATTTTTTCTTGGATTTTATTCTTTGTACCAGTATATTTATTCTTATCATATTATACTGTTTTTCCTTCATTTAACAATTTCCTGAACTGCTTTTGCCTATATAGGAGGAAAATTAGACATTATTCATGTTGAAATGAAAAGTGCGAATGAATAAATCTGAATTATGATGAAATTGTTAACCTATGCTGATTTAGCCACATTATGAATTAGAGAATAAATTGTTATTTGCTTATTTAGTCCTAAAAGAGCAATGAGGATGTTGCACATCTGACTGGAAGGTCAGAGAATGAGGGGAAATGTCTCATCCCTTTTTATCTTTACAACTCATGGCTGTTTCTTGGGAACAGACCTCAAGGTACAATATAATCAAATCTGCTTGTGTGGCTAAAGATTTGGCCTTAAGTTCTGATTGTACAACAACTTGTTAGCAGAAAAGGCAGCAAATAAATAAATAAACATAAATGAGTCGTGGGGAGCGAAGAAGTCTTGGTTGTTCTGCTGCCTGGAGCAGGTGGCACACAGAGACCGCTTTAAATGGTATACAGACACACATCCATATTAATTAGTGACGCACATAAAGGCTCAAAAAGCTCCACAGTCTTGTGCTAGTGGCTACTGGGTTACACTTGAGTATATTAAGGTCATTTTGGCTGATATCAGATTAAAATATTGGAGAAGGGAGAAATGTGGCAGCTGGACCGCCCTCTGGGTATGTTCTACTGTATCAGTGGCATTTCTTTATAGCTGCACTTAAGAAAAACAGTGCTGCCTTTCTGCTGTCTTCTTCTGGGCAACTCTCATGATGCTATTTTATTTGTTTTTCTGGACTTGTTGTGTTCATTTCTTCAAAGTTCCTCTGGGTGACGCCTGCAGAGAAGAAGGATAGTTTAATGTCACAAATGTTGGAGCGGACTTTTCCTGATAACACAAAGTCCAAGACTGAACAAATGTAATGATCCAGAGTTAAATAATCTTGAAAGAGCGTGTTGAACTGGAACACTGAAAGCTGTTCAGGTTTTATAGATCCATTTTAGAGTAAAGTATCTTAAGGTGAAATGAGCAGGATATGTTATAAGGTAATAAGTACAGAGGATTTTACAAAACAGCCACTTTTATTTATAACAGATTGAAAAGTGTTGAAATTTTCAGCATTTCCATTTGCATTTTTGAGATCTTCATCACTTTAAACCTCAGTTTGCAGATCTATTGGGATCATTTAATTAAAATAAGGGGTAGTTATTTTTTACTGATTATTTCTCCATTTTGGTCCAACTTTGAACTTTCATCCAGTGCTCTAATCTAAACACTTTATGTTTTGCAAGATTTTTAAGGTGAATTATAAAGAAAACTATTAGTTACTTAGACTATTTTTTGGCAATGCTGAGAGGATTTATTTTGACTGTTTGCATTATTTAGCCTCTTCAGAGCCTTCAGATGTTTTCAGTCTGTTAAAGATAATATTACCAATAGCAGTACAATTTGCACAATGCCTGTTTTGTTTTGTTCTTGGAAAAAGTTATTAAAAACAAGTTTTATATCTAAATTAAGGTGAATTCATGGTTCCTTTTTCCACATATTGTAACCAGTAGTGCTTATCAGTGGCGCCACCAGAAATCTTGGGCCCCCAGACAATAATTTGATTGGATGCTGACCGAATGACCGAAGCTGTTAGGCAACAAGCAGAACAACACCTCTTTCTGGACACTGCGTGGAAATAACTAGATTTTTCTTATTTTAATTCTATTTACCGTAAACTTCCGAGAAATAAAACACACAAAATGAAACTTCGACAGGTATGACGGATTTATAAGAAACGTAACATCGACGTGCGCACGAGGTATGCTGGATTGACGAGGTATGACAGAACACCAGTTTGTTCATATCTCTTGGAATTCATAACCTTCATACTTTTTATAATATTCAGCTTTTTATTAATTTTTCTCCCCTGTGGTGTTGGCCCTTATAAAAGGGACAATTACAAGAGAAGAAATGCGCAGAGACGAAACCAGTGCGCCTTTACTTATTCTTGTATTGTTTGTAAAGAGCAGAACACAGAAATCTCTTCTCATACAATTATGACAGTTATTTAACAATACTTAAACATGTCACTTTGAATTAATGTTATGTTACTATCAGAAGTGAATTAATAAAGAAAAAAATAGAAATATCAAAATGATGAACAGTACCTTACTTCTGCTTCTTCATAAAAATCTCATTTAAACAAATCAAACTGTTAGATGCCGAACAGAACATGTTCCTAACGGCTTACTGCCGTTAGGAACAGAGCTAAGCTAAGCAGCTAGCCAAACACTCTTCGCACATCACATTAAAGCAAGATAACTAATACGCGACGCAAAACAAACTAAATACATACGAACTCGCACACACAGGGCTAGCATTCATCCATATCATTCTCCAAAGATTAATCTAATTTCTTACCTTATAAAAGGGACAATTACAAGAGAAGAAATGCGCAGAGACGAAACCAGTGCGCCTTTACGTACTCTTGTATTGTTTGTAAAGGGCCCACGAGTCCCCCTAGTGGACTCTTTTGATTATGGCGCCAACGCACCGCTCTTTCAGACAAAGGACTTAACTATATTTCTTGCACACACGAAATCAAACTAAATTAAGATAATCAAACAATTGGGTCTAATATTAACAAGTTCAAATGAATATCATACTCTATAAGAGAATTACAATATAAAATGTCCGCTGTGTTTCACAGTGAATGTTTTAGGTCCTGCTTATGAATGGCAACCAATCATCCAGTTTCAGGGCTGTCATGGAGGAAACGAGGCAGTGGCCATTTTGAAGTTGGGCAGTTTAACAGTTTTTATGCCGTTTAACACCTTGGAATACTTTGAGCTTTTTCTTTTTTTTGTGCTGCATGTGGCATGTTTTTTGTAGTCTCCATGTTAATGATGCCTCCAAACAAATGAAAGGTAAGGTATCATAAAAGGTGCTTATGATTAAAAAAATATATAATTATGTGATCGGTATCGGTGATTGGCTGTGATCGGTCCTCATGGGTGATCGGAATTGGAATTGGCAGGAAAAAACCTGATCGGCACATCTCTAGTATTAAGTTTGTTTTGTAGGTTTATCTGTTCTTTTTCTTTTCAATACCTTGCAAAGACACACAATGTACTTTTTGAACTGTGACTTTTTATGTGTTCCTGAAAAAACAAGAATTTTTGGTCTCATTTCTGGTACAAATATTTTACCACACTTGAAATGAGACCAACCAACTTAAAAGTAACTTTTTAGTAAGATAAGAGCTTGTTTTAAGTAATTTATAAAAAGTTCTAGTTCCTCTGCCAGATTATTTCACTTATTACATGGGGAAAATGTCTTGTTCTAAGTTAATTTATCTGCAAAAGGAACACATTCTTTTTCATCAATATTATGAAATTATTGACTTAAACAAGCTCCTATATCTTACTAAAGAGCTAACTTCTAAATTAGCTTTGTCAGATTTTAAGTTTACTAAGATATTTGCACTAGACCAAAAATACTTGGTAAGATTTTGTGTTTTTGCGGTGATGCGATGTCAACAAATTGTTTGTGGGTACAACATCAGATGTAGGTGATGCAAAAACAACAGATTAGTGACACGTTCAGTTTAAGTCTTGAGCTGTCGTGGACTTTTCCAACCTGTCCACAACTATTTGACACAGAAAATCAGTTTTCTTTGCATTTAGATTGATGTAAAACTTGATTTGTGATAACAGTGACCATTTTTTCAATGTCTCTGCTGTTCCAGAAACAGTTTAAACACAAATACACTGTTTGTATTTTAATTTCAGCTTACCAGCAGAAGTGTGATTCTTACCGCTAAGCTTCACGTAATAATTGCATTTCATTGCATTACTGGATTTCTTGATAGTAGACGTAACAATCCTAACAATACTTTGAATTAACTGGTGTCACAATAAGTCAAATATTGATAAACAATAACAAAAACTGCCCATCCCTGATAACAAAAGCCTCACTATTTAATAGTTTCATTTTGTTAAAATGCTAATTGGATAGTGACTGAACCACTGAGTTTTTATCGTTTACAATCTGCATGTTGATGAGTTCAGCTCAGCTAAAAAAATATCAAAACTCATTTAGCTTTGTTTTATTTCGCATAACATTCATTTATTTCTGCATCGTTCGTCTGATGGCGGTCATGCAGTTACAGGGTCAATATTTCATTTACTTCAGTCTGTAAAGTAACACAAGGAGCAGATTTCAAAAACATCACTAAGCAGCTTTTTCATTTGTCTATACACCACTGAGTTTTGGGAACATAAATGTTTTTAAAGTGAAATATAACTGACAACAATACAGATACATAGACAATCAAGTATAGAAAAACAAAAATTGCATCTCCATAGTTATCTGGACACATCTGGCCATTTTATTATTCTATAAATAGAAAATAAGTCTTTGTTTTTACATATATCTACAATTTTAATACATCTGGATTAGTAGGTCAATTATTTAGTGAATTTAATCAATAATTATGGTAAAAATTTGATTACAGACCTAAATCAAATTTAGGTCTGTAAACTTTAAACCATCTAATAAGGGTGGATCACACTCAGCAGGTTAGGCTTTTTAAAGATCGGTGATCGGCCAGAAATCTGCAATCTGTTTACTTTTACTGGGACTTTAAATTGTCCTAATTTAATTCTTAAATGTTGTGAAATAATAACAAAGCGAGATTTAATTGTAGTTACATTTATTTGGGTAAATAAAGCATAACAGAACAAGAAATTTGAGGTATATCATAAAAACTCATTTCTCAGGCTTGGGGAAACTAAAAAGAAAAACATTAACGTGTCATTGAAGCAAATTAATGTAACTAAAATTATCGATAAAGTTATGCTGTGATTCCCCACAGTGTCACTGCAGTGAAGCACAGAAAATCCAAGACATTCATGGCTGAACGTTTAACCCCAAATTTTGTACTTATAGAGTTAATAACACATTGTATTTGTTTTTATTTTATTAATTTAGTTTAACTAGTTGTTGTTTATTTTTAGCTCCTAAGCTCCTCCATTCATTCCAGTTATATCCCACAAAAGCTCAAGGGAAACCAGTTTGAAAGACATGTTCAGTTTTACTCGTCCTACTGGTCAAAAGTTTAGGTTTAATCATCCAAAACTCATTCAGTACCTATAATAATAATAACTAGAATTTACAAAAAAAAATCAAAAATAATTTTCATCTTCTTCATGATACTGTCATGGAAAAACAGAGTATCTTCAGTCAGAGGCTTCTTCAAATTGACCGTGACACAGACTGCTACAGGTGATGCTTCCTGCCCACATTTACAAGAATTCTGAATAATTTTGAATTAACATGAGGTAAAACAACATTTAATGTTCTTTTAGGGTCAAAAAAGTATTTTTGAATTTGAAATTTAAATGTTTTTTTGGGGGGAACACTGTATTTGAAGGGTTGTTGTCAGCAAATGTCATTCAGTGAATAATGACGTTTATTAATGCAAAGTCCGTTGAAAAGAGTCACTATTAATGCAAAACGGCATTTAAAGAGACAATTTTAATGCAAAGTTTCATTAAAAGTTGTAAATAGTGACACCTTTAATGCAAAGTCACAATGAAAGTGTCACTATTTACAACTTTTAATGCAACTTTACAATAAAAGTGACATTTTTTATGTGACTTTTCATTAAAAATGCCATTATTTACTGAGTGACACTTCAGGACAACAGTCATGTACATTCATGACGCCTCCTTCATGTTTATGACTGCATCATGTCAGTCTTATGTAAACCCCTTCAAATAAGATGTTTTTTTTTGTTGTTCTTTTCCGTTTCATGGCCACTGAACTCCGCATGCTGTCTAAAGGCCGTTCTATCGAAAATTAAAATAAGAACTAAAGCGGGAAGTTTTGACTATTCAATTTTCATCTGGAGCCAATGTTAGTAAAACTACTTCCAGTCTGAAATTCAGAGAAAAATAAAATTAAAATCTGCAGAGTGAAGAGTCAGTTCTGCAGTTTAGCCACAGGGGGGCGTGGTTTCCTTAGGCTTCAAGCAGTGGGGCTCAGCAGCCAGTGGGTCACAGTGGAAGGCACATTCAGGACGGCTGTGTTGCCATCAGGCACATTACCGGGGTGGCAGGGTTAGATTTTGGGCCTCCAGCCCTGGATGAACTGTGTGATTTTGGTCACATGGAGGCGGCTCAGGTGGAAGTCGTGTGACAGAATGTCTTCAGTCAGCTGCACCAAAAGGCTGCCGTCGATCCGCTCCCTCTGGAAGACTGCCACCGCCGCCTCCGGCAGGCCGATGAACCGCAGGCACGCCGACACCTCCTCCAGTGACAGAGCGGAAAGGTCGCTGGGCGGCCTCCAGGTGGGGTCAGGAGGAGAGGGGGACCCATCAGCGCCACTCAATGACGTCCCGCCGCCTTCCGCGCCTCTGGAGGAATCATTCACTACGGGTTCGGGCGAGGGGCAAGGCGACTGGCGGTTGAAGGGGTTCAATGCGCCAAACGGGGCAAATCGGCTGTGCGGGGGCGGCGGCCGGAGTCGAGGTGTGGGGGATGTGAAGGACTCCACCCAGGGCTCCGCCCAGGTGGCCTGCGCAGGCTGAGAGCTGGATGTGTTTTCTGCAGGGGTGGCGGAGGTCGGGTCCGGACTGCCTGGGTTAGGAGCGGGACAGTCGGCCCAGGAACATGGGTAGCAGTAGAGGGTGGCGTCCGGAGAAGGGGAGCAGCTGGGAAACAAACACATATACCAACAAATCTTAAGCCTTATGTTTGGAGCAAATTGGAAACAAAAAAGTTCGGTTTTTATTAAATAAAAAAATTAGCTATTATAAAATGTGATTTAGTAATAAAAAGGCTAATTTCTCAAAAAGGAAGAACAAAACCAACAAATACCATGACTTCAGTAGAATATTTTAATTCTGTGATGCTTTCTAAAATCTTTTCCATCAGGGATTAATGTGTCCTTACTTACGCATTCTTCATCGTTAAAATCGATCTGTAGTTATAAGTGTTTCATATCAGTTGATATTTTGTGTTTTAAAATCTAAAATACTGTGTTATGTTTCCTCTTTTATTCACAGTGTTCACTTCACATTATTGCTTATATTTTTTTTTATTTTTGAGCAGTTATAAGGCACAATGGCAAAACCTTAAACTGCTGCTGCGCCAGTTACTCAACAGGTCGTTGCTAGGTAACCAAAGAGTGAGTGAGTTGCTAGGTAACCAAAGAGCCGATACATTTATTTTGCACTTTATTACAAAACTGTGTAGTTTGGAAATCAAGCACTTTCAAGGACTTAAGACGGAAATCAAATACTTAAACCTTGAAAATGCTGATTAGAAATTCCAGCATTTCCAAGGATTTCCAGCACTTGTTGAATGCAGGTTTTACTGCACCTGTCCTGCAGTCCGGAGGAGTAGAAGGAGAGGTTTGGCCTCGGGGAGGTGGAGGTTTTGGGGAAGCGAGGCGGAACCGGCGGGCTGGGGGCCGGACTGGAGACGGAGCCTCCTTTAGAGCAGCGAGGCGGCACCGGAGGGGCGAGCAAGTAGCGGCACTCCTCCCTCACCTACACACACACAGTATAACACACATGCATCAGGGGAAAAAAAGTGAACGCCCAACACTTCTCACAGTGTGTGTTTGGCTTGGTAAATGTCAAACTTGGTGACCTTTACACCTCAAACAAACTCTACTGCACTCACACACAGTCGTGTTTTTGTGTCTTGTGGGGACTTCATATTGACTTCCATTCATTTTCTACAGCCTACCCCTAACCCACCCCTTAGCATCACATACCTTACCCTACCCCGAACTCTAATCCTCACATACCTAACCCAAAAATAGCATTTCCCCAAAGAAATGTCCACATAAACGCAGTGGTCCCCAGAAACCCACAGACAGAAATAGGTCCCCATGAAGATATAAAAACCTGGTTCACACACACACATGCAAGCCCATTGTTCTGGCAGGCTAAATATCAGGGATTGAAGAAGACTGTAGGAGAGGCTGTAATTTAGTTGCTAAGCAGATGTCTTCACCCACACAGAGAAAGAGAAAAGTTTAGTAAATGATAATCTAGTTTTCTACATGAATGTAGAGGGACAGCTTTGACCTAAAGGATAAACTGTGTATAGATTGCCTTTCTTCCTTCCTTCTCTCCTCCCTCCCTTGATTCCAAGTTGGAATCAATGTGAATATTTTCTCTCTGATCCTTTAATTATGTCTCTGTTTGTCTTTATTAACTTTCTCTTACTTGAACTCACATTGATAATAAAAAAAATCACATGAATTCATTTTTAGGATCTTAGAACTGAACTTTTATAAAACATTCAGTAAAACTGAGAAACAGTCAGAAAACCAAAGCAGTGATTAAACCAGTCATCCTAACCTGCAGCTGTTTTAAATTTTAATTGTCACCTCTGTATGAATTGAATTTTCTAAGATTCTTAGAGAAATGATTCCTGGAAACGTTTTGTGTCTGTAAGTGTCTCAGGAGCTTCAGAAGCTCTTATATATGAATAATTCAAGCTTCTAAAAGCCGGATGTGGACTGATGAAACCCAGAAAACACTCACAGCATCAGATTTTGGAGGTATAGGTGGCGGGGTAGACACTCTGGTCACCACGGTACCAAGAGACCCGTCCAACGAGGAAGACGTGTGGAAGGAAATGAGGTTTGGTTCTTTCCCCAAACTCTCTGCATTCTGATTGGTCCAGAGTTCTTCATAAGGGATTTCCTCATTGGTCCTCAACTCGTCCTCAGTCCAATCGGGAGTCACATACTCCCTTTCGTCACCGGGTCCTTCGCCCAGCCTCGCCCCTAGAGAGTTTTCAGAAAGCCCGCCCACGTAGCCGCACATGGAGAGCCGCTGCAGCGCCGGCGCCAGCGAGTCCTGTCCCGACACGCAAAGCCGGGACCGCCGGGGGCTCACGCACTCCTCCGTCATGCACTCCAGCTCCGGACGCGTCTCTCTAACCGCCCGAGAGTAGGCGTCCGGGTCGAAGGCGTGTCTCAGCAGCAGGCTCTCCAGCGCCGCCGTGTGGACGGAGGCCTCGGCCACGTTAAAGCGAGGCATGCAGCGCAGCAGCAGGAAGTGCGAGGGAGACACTTCCTGCCGCCGGAGGACCAAGCAGAGCACCACCGTCTTGCTGACGATGTTCAGCAGCTTGTAGCGGTGGCCCTCGCGCACGCCGTGGCGGTCGTAGGGGTTCCGCGGTGGGCGGGAAGGCACCGAGACGTTCACAGGGAGGCGGACTCTCTCAATGATGCTGCGGACTGTGTGCTCCCCTCCCAGCATGCCTTGCTCCAGCGGGGAACGTGTGCAGAAGCGTCCGCGGCAGACGAAGGGCAGGCTAACACTCTGGTTGGTGCGGTGGTTCATACAGACCAGACAGGGCGTCTTACCTGAAGAATCAGAGAAAGGTGTGAAAACCTGATAACGCTTTAACGTCACTTATTATGCTTAGGTTAGGATATATTTATGGCCTAAACAAATCACATTTTTGCACAAAATTATTCTTCGCACATAAAAATGGCTGCAAACTGATGTGCGATTATACAACCACACATCTTTGACAAGCAGAAGTAGAACCTCCTGCACAATAAACAATAATGCAGGAAGTGTTTTCTGAATGGTAAGTTGACAACAAAACACTTGACTTTTCCAGCAGCTGACCAAACATGTTGGAGCTCAGCTTGATAGGTGATTTGGTGATAGCAATTTCATCACCAAAAAAAGAAAATAGGAAATGATGATTACAGAAAAAAATAAATATATATAGAAAATGGAAAGCAAATATAAGCTACATGGCAAAATCTTGATATATTTTGGATGTTTTAATTAAATTTAGAGACTTTTATAACTTCTAAAACCTAATCAAAACCCCTAAGAAAGTATTTGTACCCCTTGAACTTTCACATATTTTGTCACCAGTTTGCTGTTTATTGTACACAAATAAACTTTAAATTGCTACAAACTGCAATCACAGATGTTAAAGCCTTGAAACATTGAAAGTGTAGTTTCTTGATATCTAAATTATAAAGATTCAGCTCTGCAGTGTTGCAAACATTGATGCAAACCATAGATGAAGTTGCTGCAAGAAAACCAAAGGCTGATCATTTGCAAATCGTTCAAAATAGTACAAATAAAACAAATTAAACATTTAGAATGAAAAAAAAATCAATTGAATTCAATATCAGTAACACGCGTACATGTTTTCCAGTGCGTTGCATCAGCGCGTTTTTATACAACATTCTAAGAATTTGGGAGCCCTGGAGAGCTGTTGGTGCAGCTTTTAAAGTGAGATGTTTTCTTTCTCAGGCGGTTTAGCCTGCAGCTCGCAATGTTCATGATTTCCAAAAAGAATTTCAGATTCATCAAAGTTATGAGACAGTTTCCGCTTCACCTCAGTCCGTCGTAGACGAACTAGAGGCAAGTCGAGGCAGAGGCCTTTCTGGATCGTGTTTACAGATGTATTTTTTCCTCACATGCCAGAGTTTATACATTTTTTATTAATGCAGGGCAGCCGGAGGGTCTAAAAATCACTACCATTAGAAATTGATTCTTAGCCATGTCCCTTGTGTACAAAGATCCTCCCGGTTTCTCTGAATCCTTTAATAATATTATGTGCTGCAGATGATGAAATCCTCAAATTCTTTGCAATTTCTATTGACAACTGTTTTTCTTAAATTGCAGAACTGTTTGCTCATGAAGTTTTGTTTTTTGTTTTTTCTTACCAAGTAGTTAATCTTTCTTATAAAAGGGAAGCCTTTCAAAACTGCATCTATCAGGTTTCTGACTCTTCAAATTCAGTTTTTAAACTTCTGAAGTCAGTTTGAGGATAAATGTCACTAGCATTAAATCCATAAAGTAATTATATGCTTTCTTTATTTCAAACAAATCAATAAAAATAAAAAAATCAAGAAATGTAAACACATATATGTGGTACATTTACATACATTCACAAAAAACAGTGATTTACAACATAAGAATCAGTATATATATACATATATATACATATATATATATAAAGTATTTTTATACTATATTTATTGGAATCATCCAACAAATATCTTGTATTATTTTACTGTTTATGTATGTATACTTCTTCACCCAGAGAGATATCTAGAAATATTTTTGTACATTGCTACGAGTCATAGAATTCCAAAAAGTCACTCAACAAAAAAAAAAGTTTCTCACTTTTCTCTCAGAATTCTAAGAAAAAAAGTCAGAATTCTAAGAAAAGTCTGAATTCTGAGGAACAAACATCAGAATTCTGAGATAAAAGTCAGAATTGTGAGGAAAAAAAGTCCACATTCCTCAAAAAAAACCCATCTCAGATTAATGTCAAAATTCTGAGATCAAAGTCAGAATTTAAAAAAAATCTGAATTCTGATATAAAAGTCAAAAGTTTGAGAAAAAAGTTGGAATTCTGAGATTACGGTCTAATTCCTCCAGCTCCTTGTACGTTACTAAAACAATTATGTCAGATATCTTAAAATTTTGAGCTCAACAGCCTCCCTTACTTACTTCTTGGAGTTTTTCCCAGGCGTCTCAGGAGCGCGCTCAGTCCCGTCTTTTCCTTTGGGGGTGAGGCACACAGAAGCTCGGCTTTCCCCATCAGTGACAGCTCATCTCCAGCCTGCAGAGTGAAGCTGTAGGACTCGCTGTCCTCACTGAACTCCCCGGAAACCACCTGGAACAGAGCAACACACATGATCACAGAGTTGAAAAATTACTAACTTAACATCAAATGACCTGCTGCAGAGTTCACTACAGAGTTCTATACGTTTTCAATCAAATTATTTGTTTATTTTGGACCCATTTAAAGTAAAAAAAAAACAACATAAGTTCACTGAATTGAACTGCAAACATCTATCTATCCATCCATCTATCCATCCATAGATAGATGATAAAAAGAGTACTGATATTCTCTCCGACTGTTTCTACATTAAACCTGAAAATCACACAAGTCAAATGCCAAAACGTTTTCCGGTCATTCCCAGCCTGCGTTGGAATCCAGCTCTAAACTCTGTGAATCGCAGCAGAACAGGAAGTGTGCTACAGGTGAGCCCAACAGGAAGTGAGCAGTGTTCACCTTGACGCTGAAAGTGATAGTCTCCATGACGAAGACCCGGTCAGGGAAGACTCCAGCAACTTCCTCCACACTGGAGAAATACTGGACTGGATCCCGGACGTCGCGGTCCTCATCCAGCAACTTGAACTTCCCTGCAGAGCATCACGAAACAACAAAATCCAAATGAGTTGGGAAGAAAACAGGAAGAGAACATTAAGAAAACAGGAAGAACTCAGGAAGGAAACAGGAAGAGAACATTAAGAAAAAAAGAAGAAATCAGGAAGAAGTCAGGAAGGAAACAGGAAGAGAACATTAAGAAAACAGGTTGAAGTCAGGAAGGAAACAGGAAGAGAACATTAAGAAAACAGGTTGAAGTCAGGAAGGAAACAGGAAGAGAACATTAAGAAAACAGGAAGAAGTCAGGAAGGAAACAGGGAGAGAACATTAAGAAAAAAAGAAGAAAAATGAAGCAAAAGGCAGAGAGAGGAAGAGAAAAAGTTTGTTTTGTGGAAATGTGTACATCTAATGCATACAAGGAGAATACAAAGACACCTCAATGACCTTTGACCTGGCACCAGACTTTACCCAACTGACAGCCAACAGTGTCGGCATGGCAACCAATAAAGAGGCCCCCATTTTCACGCAGCGCAGAGGCACATCACCATGGAGACAGTCAGTCACACATACAACTCTTTCTCTTCCACCGTCGCTTTTCTTTTCTCATCCTCTCGTCTGACTGTAACCTTTATGGATTCGCGTTTTTGCGGCTGATATTTCTGGCCGTTTAGCTAACTTTCTTTGACGGATTCATAGAACGCAACACGCTTCCCCATATCAGTTTGGTTTCAAAGGGCTCTAACAGTATCCTTATTTATCACTTCTCTGGGTTGCGTTTAAACAACTAAATGCCTTGGAGGAGTCTCCTTTTTTCCCACAAAGTGATGCATGTGTGAAGATAAGACCAAAGAGTTTTTCTTTTCTATCTGGGAGGCAGAGCGGCATACCAAACTGTACCATCCTCTACCAGCACCGCCTTCTTCCTCCTAATTCAAGCTGAACCCCAAGGAAAAGCAGCTTCTCTCTGTCAAACAATACAACACTAAAACTAACCCACCTTCAGGGACCTTTCAGCTCTGAAATGTTGAAATTCTAGCACTTGTTGAGCACTTTCAAAGTGACTATCTGTTATACATAGAAAAATATTAACTGCTGAATCTCAGGTTTACATGTAACAGGATTTTGTTTTAACCATGTTATAATTGTGAATGTTTGTCAACATTGATTTATTTGATATTCAAATCAATTTAACTTATTTTCTCCTGACATTTATGGCTCGTGACAGTTGGTTACCATAGCAACCAGTGAGCGAAAGTTACTGTCAGTTAACATTGACTTGTAGTTGTGAAGTTTGTCAACATTGCTTCATTTGTTCTTCAGATTCATTTTGTTTAGTCAGAAAGTTTGGGGGTTTTTTTCTGTTTTTTTCCTAACATTTATTGCTCCTGACAGTTGGTGGTTACCATAGCAACCAGTGTCCCATTGCTGTCAGTGTGTATTATGTTTTAACATATATTTTAGAAAAATTTAAGGGTGTTTTGTATATATCTTTAAACGTTATCATAATTAATGTTGTGAATTTTAGCTGTGTTTAATTTTACAACTGTTAACTGCGGTCAGTCGTTCATTGGGAACCATTTCCCTGCAGTTTGTTTTGGGTTATTAATTGTTCATAATTGTATTTTCTATAATGTATTGGGGCATTTAACTATTTCAATAACACAAAAAATTTCAAGAACCCATAAAAACGGCTAAAATTGCTACTGCTACTCTTAATAAAAATCATAATTTTAATCATAGGCTTAAAATTACGACGAAGTATTGGGGCCGTACAAAAAAAATATAAAAAACAAAAGTATGACAATAAAGTTATAGTATTATGAGAATAATCTTGTATGACACTAAAGTTGAAATAATATGAGAATAGTCATATTACGAGAATAAAATTGTACAATAATAAAATCAAAATAATACGAGAACAAAGTTGTAATAATATGAAAATACAGTCATAATATTTTGAGAATAAAGTCATAATTTTACAAGAATAAAGTCATAGCATTACAAGAATGAAATTTAATAAGAATAAATTTGAAATATGAGAATAAAGTCATACAAGAATAAAGTCATAATTTTATGAGAATAAAGTCGTAATATTATGAATTAATCTCTCACTGCTATTGTATCCATATTATGAGGATGACTGTGTTAAAAAACCTCCTTAAAACCCAAGGATCGTTCAACTCTTCCAATCTGTCCTTATGTCATCTTCCTCGTCAGGAGGAGGATGCAGTCAGCGGGATGAGGAGGGAGACATCCTGCTGTCTAATCCCCCGGGGGAAACCTATATTGCTCTCATCCGAGGCTTATTTAGACTTCCTGTATGAAGTCATCCCTCAGACGTTAGCTCATCGCTGTCGGTTGGCCTAAGATGCCAAAACACCTGCTATAATTAAAAAGCTCATAAGTGATCCTTAAACGTAGGTTTACGTAACTTCTTATTGACCCTTTACAACTACGTCACTTAATAATTAGAGGCGCCATGACGGACATCGGAAGTGAAGGACGGGAGCAACTGAAATTGTTTTCCAAAGTTGTTTTTGCCAGTTTATTCATGGCTTCTACTTGTTCGAGTCGAGCTAATTTACCTGTGAATGTAACACACCTGGTTGAGGCTCATAAATGTCGGCGGTATTTACAGAAGTTGGAAGCAGCTAGCTTAGAAACCGACCCATATCTCCTCCCTCCTGACGTGTTGCTCAAATTACCGACTTTGGCTGAATTCACACATGATTTATGTCACTATGTCATAAACAGCGTTTCCCCTCACACCGGAGCAACATTAAAAACGTACAAAAGACAAGACGCTAACCTGTTTTTCCCATACATGCTAGGCTACATGACGGCACGGCATTGTCTCCATGGTTACCGACGGTTAGACACGTACCTTCTGTGTTCTTTAGTAGCCATGGAGACAGTGCCGTATCGCCATGTAGCCTAGCATGTATGGAGACAAACTAGTTAGCAGCATATCTCTCCTCTTATACTTGCCTAGCGCATACAGCGAGAAGGATCTTAAGGTAATAGGAAATTTCTGAAAGATTAATTTATTTTAATAAGTTTCAACATCTTTACCAGCGGTGGTAATAAATGTAGAGGTTTCTGCTAGCATAAACCTCGGAGTAATAATTTTTTTCTTATCTAATCAATGTTTCTTCTGTCTTTTCTTACAAATAAGTATCAGGAAAGATGCACCGATGATGATTTTCTTTCTAAGAACTTTTGCACATTAGAGAGAAAAACTGTTACAGGTTTTTTTTATTTAAGTATTACTTTTGAACCCTTGTTAATGAGAAATTAAAAGATTTTCATTTATGAATCAAAACACATTTACTTAAAAATTGTCTGATCTTTAATAAACTCAAACAAATGCATCTCAGTTGGTAGATGCATTTAAAGATCAGAAAAAGTGGGAGATCTTTTATAAGGACTGCATAATAACAGGAAAATATACATTTCCAATACTATTACCATTTATCATCACACATCATTACTATTATCATTGTTACTGTTAAACTTGTTTGTTATATATTGTTTTAACACTAAGAATTGTTTTATTCCTGATAATGCTATTGCACATGAATCTTTTCTTTTTTTTTCTTTATATTCTATTTGTATAGTTAGCTGAAAGTTATTTAACATTACTTCTGGGGATTCAATGTCTTAAAAGTCCTTAATATTTGGAGTGTTTTGTTTTATACTGTGTTCTGACCTGCTTACCACTTTTTGTTCTGTGTAGATAAAGTGATAAACTCACTGTCAAAATGTAAACAATTAAACTGCATGCATTTAATTTGGTATTTTTTTATGCATTTAAAATAGAAAAAAAAAATTACCTGCTAAACATGAATCAGATAATAATATGATGAACTGATTCTGAGCTCTTATTCAAGTGATTTTAAGGTAAACCTTCTGGTAAATCAACTTCTACTCTGTATTTTCAAGTCCTATTTATTGAAGAATTAAAATTTTTAATTGAAAAATCGTCTTTTTACAGGGTTTCTGTGAAATAGTGGATGGTCTGAAGTGACGATGATCTCAGCATCCCCTCCTCCCAAACAAATATTAGTTCTTTCTTCCGAAGCGGAGCCTGAGAGGCGGCAGCAGCGTGAGGTGACATCAGCGCTGCATGCATCAGAGGAGGAAGCAATGGAGATGAGGCATTAAGATCCAGTTACACAGCAAATAATGAGGCTGCACTGAGAGGGAAGAATGGGCTCCGGTGAGGTCATCCTGACTAGACTCATTCAGCGGGAAGACCGCAAGTCAATGAGCCGGAGATCACATGGTGGCAGGTTGGAGGCATGAATGAAACGGGAGCAGCGAGAATATCTGCAGTAACGCTGCTTTACAGCCAAAGTGACGTTTTAAACAACAGCTTACAAGTTGCTGATTTCAATTTTTCCTATCTTGAAAACAAAACTGTAAAAATGAAAAAAGATTAGGCTGAATTTGAGATAAAAACTTATATTTTAAATCTAAAGGTTGAAAACTTTTTTGTCGACAATAATAGATCTGCAACAATTCCTCAAATGATTCGATTATTAAAATTCCTCGAGGAAAATGAATCTGCCTCGAAGCTTCGTTAAATTTGTGTTATTATTTAGGGCACCGTGTTCCGGCCGGGTCGTTATTTGTGTTGGGCAGCGCGCTCACTTCCGCCTATGAGTTGTTGCTAGCAGCGTAACGGTAAACTGTCTGGGTTTTGGTTTTTTTGGGGGGTGAATTAATGAGCATTTCAAGTTGACGGACGCGATGCTTGGAGTACGATAGCTTCTTTCCTCCTGGAGCAGAGTGGTTACCGTTTCAGAGCGAACGGTGGTAAGGGTGCTGCCGATGTCATTTTCAGAAAGTAATAGAGAGAGAGAGAGAGGGTTCTGATTACTTGATTAATTGTAAAAATAATCGATAGAGTACTTAATTCTTTTACAACAACCCTAGTCAACAACAAGCTGCAAGAAAAATGAGAAGTTGTGTTTCCATTAACCATATAGCTGCGCAAATTGGAATTGAATTTTCTTAACAGAAACACAGCAATAAAAAAAAAAAACTCCCATTGTTCAATAAAAGGTTTTGTAGTTTATCGGCTGAATTTCACCAAAAATGCAATGAAAACACTTTTTTTTCTCGTCACACGAGTCACATGATGTCACTACTGGACGAAATGGCGAAGAAGACAACAGGAAGTGGTAGGAGGATGATGTTTTTTAATGACGCGTCACGTCAACAAACTTATTCATGTTTGATTTTAAAAGCATTTATTATTTAATAGAAACTAGACTTTAAATTGATGTAACTTACCTCAAAGCTAACGCAGTCTGTCTTAACTTAATCTACCTTTTAACCCTAAATTAAGTAATTTAACCTAGCGTAATTTAATTTCAGATTGTTTTAACTTAACTTTTATGTAACTGAATTGTTATCTGTTTAGTTTCTCTTAACTTTTAATAAACTTGAGGTTAACCTAACTTACATTGATCTTAACATTTAAGTTTCTTTTTAAAAATTAACTTAAATTAGCTCAAGTCGATTTAAGATGACGTCAGCATAAATTTAACCACACTTAATCCAGACAATGAACACTGAACTTTAGGATGTTTTAACTTGCAGAGCTGACAGTGAGCAGTCCTGCTTTTCAAGATGTGATTTTTTTTCTCTGTATTAAATAAGCAATGAATTAAAACCAGATTTCAACACAAAAACACAGCATAGCTTCCTTTCCTTTGACATTACCCAGCCTGCTTTAAAAGGAACAAACAGAACTCTCTAGAATAGAACAAGTGGAATATGTTGACCTTTACGGAAAATAAAACAAGTATTTATTTTTGCCCCCAGGGAGAATGGGACATTTTATAAACAATGGGTATGTTTAGATTGTGGATAAACGTTTGAGCGACTACTTGGTGATTCCTTTGTCTATGGGCTCGATGGTTATGAGTAACCAAACTGGAGCTGTGAACTGTGTGTGTTTAAGAGTCCATGCTGACCCTGGTACTGCAGTGGGATGTCGATCTTGGGCCCGATGACGTAGTGTCCCTCCTCCAAGCTGTGGGCCGTCACAGTGGTCCACTGACGGCAGGAGTGCAGCAGCACCACGTCGTCCTCCGACAAACCCTCCACGCATTCACCTGAAGCGCAGAAACAAACATCGAAAAACATTTATTAAAACATTTCACTTTTTTAGTCTCACGTAGGAGATCTGTGGTGGAAAATGCTTGAAAACATTTGAAGTTGGTTTAACTTGAAAATGAAAATCCACCTACTGCCTTGAAAATGCAATTAAAGTCGACAAGAAAATTGTTTTGGTTTTAACTCAGAAATTAAAGTTCATGAAGTTGATTTAACAGCAGAGACAAATTGTCTAAATATTGTTTTTTAAGTTCATTAATCTTGAACTGTGAGTTTTAACTTAATGCTGCAATTTAAACCAAATAATTATTTCACAATAAAAAGAAACCTGCCCTCATCTGGTTGAAGAGCCACATTTCTCTATTATTTACTCACAATATCGAGTTAAAGTAACTACTTATTTTTACTTTAGAATAATTTAAATAATTTTGGCTGCACAGTGGTGCAGTTGGTAGAGCTGTTGCCTTGCAGCAAGAAGGTTCTGGGTTTGATTCCCGGCCCCGGTCTTTTCTGCATGGAGTTTGCATGTTCTCCCTGTGCATGCGTGGGTTTTCTCCGGGTACTCCGGTTTCCTCCCACAGTCCAAAAACATGATTATCAGGTTAATTGGCCTCTCCAAACTGCCCCTAGGTGTGAGTGTGTGTGTGTGCTTGGTTGTGTGTCTCTGTGTTACCCTGCGACAGACTGGCGACCTGTCCAGGGTGACCCTGCCTCTCGCCCAGCAACCCTCCTGACCCCACTGAGGGACAAAGGTGTAAAGAAAATGGATGGATAATTTAAATTATTGTTTCAAATTGTATTGCAAAATTTCTAAATTTTATTAAACATCACAATGAATTCTGCTGAAAAACATTTCAATATAAGGACATCATCTTCAAACTTTTTCCTTATTAACACACAAGAGTCAGATCAACGTAAAGAACTTCCATCTCAGGATACAAAAACCTGCCGCTAAGCATTCTGGGAAATAATTCCCACAACGGTCTTTTTCTTCTGTTTTTTTAAGTGCTAACCTGAAAGCTCTAGTTTATTCAACAATGAATAAAAAGTTAACACAACTTACTGCTGTAAGTTTATCTTTCACAAACGCACATTTAGGTTCAAAATCTAAGTCTGACAAAATTTATTTGACTTAAAGAGCAGCAGGTAGTAGACACAACTAAATGTGGCTCAAATGTTTTACAGTGTAACGCCCACACACACACACACACACACACACACACACACACACACTCGGGGTTCAGTGTTCATAATTACCACCATCAGTGACGCCTCACCAACTCTCTAGCTGCTACTTATCAGGACCCTGTTATTCAGCTGGCATCCTACTATTAAATAACCCACCTTCCTCCTCCTCCTCTTCCTCTCTAATGGCACAACTGGACTGATCTCAGCTGACAGTGCAGTGGTACAGTTCAATCACAGAAACACTACATTTGTTTGGGCACAGACTGTAGAAATGTGGCTCAATAAAATTGTAATTTCATCTAAATGTACTGCAGTCTTAGATTAAAACTCTATGTACAAATAATATCCTGATTAAATGTTTTATGAAGTAGAAGAATGAAACATGAAACCTCAGTGTTGATACAGAAACAAAAAAAAAAGTCAAAATTAAAAAAGTTTGGACTGAAATCTGGATAAAAACTGGAAATAAAGACTTGTGTTAATTTGGTAAATCTTAAATCTAAAGGTTAAAAACATTTTGCCTTCAACTACAAAAGAAATTAGAAGTTGGGTTTCCATTGGCCATATAATTGTGCAAATTGGAATTAAACTTGCTTAATGGAAACACCGTAAAGGAATAATCTCCCGTTTTTTTGATAAAAAGTTTTTTTTCACTTGGATAAAGTGGTTTGCATCGACATTCGTGTATTTCGCCAAACTGCGATGAAAACGCTTTTGTTTGCATCATGAAAGTCACATGATCAACAACCGGATGTTATTAGTGGCGGAAATCACGAAGAAGACCACAGGACATAGTCGGAGGATGATGGCGCTGCATGTTTCACGTGATTTTAAAAACATTTCTTATTTAATGGAAACTAGACTTTAAATTTATGTAACTTACATTTTACCCCTAACTATATCCATTCTTTTTACTTCCATTTTAACCAATTTTAAAATAAGTAATTTAATTTATACATATAAGTTTTTTAACCTAGCATATGTAATTTAATTAATATGTATATAATGAACTGCTGATCTTCATCAGGTTATGCAGTCAAAACAAGAGAAGTTGCTTATCTTTACAATCAAATCTGTAACCACGTTTAAAAACAAAAACAAAAAATGGCATCATTATTTATCTCCTTCTTACTCTGGAAGTTAGATAAACTTTGTAGCAACCAAAGTTTATCTAACTTCCCAGTTGTGGGATTATAGATGTCTGAGGATTTCCTTTGTAGAGCCAAATGTATTTGCTAGCACGCAATCAGTTAGGCTTCTGGATAATCTAATATCTTGCAGTCTGGATCATTCATAACATTGCAGGAAATTCCCCGTCACATTAGCTCCTTACGCACTCACGCAACCGCACTGCAGTTTCTGCATGCAGATAATCACCCTGTTGTTTGTTGACTTGAGAAAGTTGTCATCTTGTTGCACATAAATGCCATCTGGCAGTGCAAACAAGGAGGGATCTGTGGGGGCAACTGCAGCGCAGTTAATAAACACCAACCGGTGCTGCGGCCAAAACAAAACGCGCGTCTCCAGGAGGCGAGGTGCGCATTTTTCCAGGAGCCCGACATGCGCGCTTCTGTCCACGGTGAAAAGTTGGAGCTTTGCCTCGCCGTCGCTCCTCGTTAGTATTCTCCACGTTCGTCGACAGATTACAGCATTTGCATATGAATGGGATTGAGCAGCACTTCAGCAGCACAACAGACACTTTGTGGCTTTCCGGGCCTCCTGGACTGGAACAACTTGGCCGCGACACCCATCGCCCGTTCCCATAGTGAAGACAGCAATTCTGCGGTCGGAGTGGAAAATCTTCTGGCAGTAAAGCATGTGACGAATAAGCAGTGTGCGCGATCAAAATGTTTAGTTTAACACCTCCGTGGGCGAGAGAGTGGATTGATATGAAAGCCCGTGGAGTCACTGCCCTGTTAGAGATTAATCAAGAGCCACAAAGTGGACAGATCGTCCCAAAACGCAACGGAAATACACCTCAGCTGATTTCAAAATAAGAGTGGGAAGAATTGGCAAACATAAATTTGAGTTGGTAAAGTAGGTGGTTAATTAATTAACTCTTTGCATTTATTAAGAAGAATAGAATAATCACTTTCATTTTGTTCAAATCATAAATTAATTAGTTCATGTCAAACTTTAAATTTTAAGAATGATACAAATGTAAGAGTTAAAATATGTGCATACATAGAAAATGTATGTGCATACTTTGGGTAACCTAACCCATCTTTGAGATGGATTCCACTAAAAAAATTAAAAACAATCCAGGTAATTTTATGGAAACATTACAACTCCAAAGCATTTTGCACTTTCTGAAACAAGAAATTGATTAAAATCTGATTATTTTATTGTCTTGAATCTCAATTATTTCTTTTAGACAGAAAGGATAATCTCTTTCAATAAATGTAAATATGTTTATTAAAATAATAACATATCTTTATTAGTATGAGTTTGTAGGAGTTTGGCCTAAGCTATGGAGAGTATTATTTAGATTATATTATCAATTCCCTTGAATTTCATATACTTTTTTTGTTCTTGGAATTTCTTCCACTGATTTTTAAAAATAGTCTAATTTTTTTCAGTAGGGACAATAATAGGGATTTGGCCTGAGTTGCTGGGAATATTATTGGACTAATAAATATTTATTATTTTAGGCGAAAGACTCGTCTCTTTATCTTATCTCTTTTATTAGATTGAAAAGATAATTTATTTAAACCCTTATTTTAGCAAGCATGTTTTTCAAATGAAAAACATTTCTACTCATATCAAAAACATGTTTTTGTCCATTATTATTAATTATTATTGTTATTTTTATTAGGATGTCATGGTTATTGCTTCCTTGGTTCTCCAATTATTTAATAAAATAAATTGTGCAACAAACCTTCTCTTGAGCAAATCTACCAATGACACTGCATGGCAACCCAACCCACCATAAAGAAGTAATGTTATTTTTTATTCATATGAATTAATGCTTCATGTTAGTCAATGTAAAGAAATTGTATTCTTATATTTGACTTCTTAGTAGGACAACAAACTAATTTGATCAAACTAATTTGTAATCTCTTCTGTATCTTTAAATACCTACATTTTTTTGAAAGACTGAGTTCCTTTAAATCGAGGCTAACCACCCACCTGCTTAGAGTTTCTTTTGAACCAACATATTTGAAGTGACTTAACATTTTATGTTTCTCAATTGGTGACTGTTGTTTTTATGACTTTTATTTTGTTTTTATGATGTAAATCACTTTGATCTGCCTTGTTGCCGAAATATGCTATACATATAAACTTGATTGATTTTTACATTTTTTTCTAAACTTTCTAAAACAAGTCAGTGCATTTATTTTGAAATTTTCAAACCGGAAGATGCCATTTTCTATCGGCCCACTTGACATTTCATTAATTTTTACATTTTTCCAGTTAATTTTTCTTTTTACAATTGTTTCATAACACGTCAAAGTTGTACTTATAAAAACTCATACAATTTTTTTAAGTATACTGATTTAATAATTTTTTCCTCGCTTGCTAGCAGCAAAATCACATTTGTGATTATTTATAATCGCCAGTACAAACATGCGGCGAGAAGTCACTGTACGCTTAAAGTTCACAAATGACGAAAACTTTTTGGGCACCCACGGGCGCCGGTTGTCTCTTACCGTGGGCCAAGCGGACCAGAGTGGGCAGGCGGTACTTGCTGACCACCGCGTCCAGCGGCAGCGCCAAGGGGCTCCAAGTGATCTCCGACAGGCTCGCCGACAACTTCTCCATCCTCCCGGGTCATCACGGGGCCGGAGATAACGGCAGCGGACACGGTAAAGATGGTGACGGTAGCGCTGAAGCGGAGGACGGTGACTGAGGTGGGATAATGGTAAAGAGTTTCGCCATGTTTGAATAATGTAGGAGAGAGGAGCGGAGCTCGGTGCGCACAGAGAGGAGGTGGGAGGGAGGGAGGCAGCGCTTCGCTTCCCCTCTCCGTCAACCGGTTTCTGCCTGCTGCCGCCCCCACACATGCAAGTGAGCGTAAAAAAAATCAAGTCAAACATTTAATGTGGCCAAACAGAGTTTTGTAACACTAACTGAGCCCATTTACATACATTTGAAAGGTCTTCTTGGATAAAGTCATGGATGAAATAATTTTTTTAGGCGTTGCTAATTAAAAACACTTGATTAACCGATTACCAAAATGTATGACCTGCAGTTTTCTGCTCTAAAAATACAGCCAGGCGTTATAACACTACGCCAGGATGGAAAGGTAACAGCAATAACCTTAAAGTAACAATTATTGCTGCCTTTCAGTCTGGAGTGGACTATTAGAAAGTATCCAAACAAGCACTGAAACGATTAATCGTGATGAACCTACTGGTAACTGGAGCATACAATCCCAAAACAAGGCAATTTGCTGAAGGAACAACTTGCAGGGCAGTAATTAAAACAAAAATGTAGAATATATTTTGCATTTAAATGAAAAACCTTCATTTTATTATTTATTTGTTTAATCAAGATAATCTGTTGAGACTCCTTTCATTTACAGGAGACCTGTTACATACATCACAACAAATAACAAACGCAACAATAACACAATCTACTTAACACTTCTAAAAATCCATACCACACATTATCTGTGTGAAGATCTTCTACCCAGAACTCAAGTGGTACCTGGTTGAAATTCTGCATTAACACAACTTCTTTTTAATGTTGCAGTATGTTAATTTTATTTTTTAAAATGTTTTTATATATTTGTTGAAACTGTCACTATGACGCAACAGTATGGTGTTAAACACTAACAGATAATCCATGGAAAATTTAAGGTTCTCTGCTTTCTCATAGTGCTAACTGGAAACAACCAATCAGAGCCAGGGGCGGGTCTTAGCGCTGTCAATCACAATCTACAGCTAGCATAGCATGTTGTGAATGCTAGGCTAGTTAGCATAGCTACCAATGACAGCAGGTGAACAGTATTACTGTAACAGTAAGTTGTTTTTTTGCTACTAGTACATTTAGCAGTGTTGACTGACAGCGCTAAGACCCGCCTCTTGGCTCTGATTGGTTGTTTTTGTTTGGAAGTGGTGCATTTCTTCATGGCAGTAGGAGGAGGGAGATGGTGAAGGAGATTGATTCACAGATTATTTGTCTCATATTTAACTTTCACAACATGGTGACATCTTTAGTAAAAACAGAAAACATTTTTTAATAAAAGTTTCATATTGTAGCTTTCAGTGTCTTAGCTCCTCTTTTTCATTGGCTATAAACAACACTTTTGCTGTTGGGTGAGTAAATGTTCAACTGGGTCCAGATCCGCCTCTAAAAATTCAAACATGTCAGGTCAGTTCCACTTTTCCACTTCCAGTCTTCACCACATTTAACACAAGAGTTTCAGACTTTCCATGACTTACAATCAGGAGCAAAATCAGACAAAAAGTTGTGTGATATGTCCACAGATTCAGAAACTTGCAGCTGTAGTCACAACCAAACGGTCAGAGGTGGGCAGAGTACCCAAAAGGTATCCTGAAGTAAGCTTAGCACTACTTCAACATATTTTTACTCAAGTAAAAAGTAGCCATCCAAGAAATTAATCAAATAAGAGTAAAAAAGGTATTCTGTAAAAAGTCTACTCAAGTACTGAGTAACTGATCAAATTATCAACCATTTAATATTTAAAAATTACATAATCAGACAGACCAAAATATATAGTTAAGTGGAAATTTTGGACAAAAATGACAAAAGGAACAGAAACATTTTTCCAAATTAATTTCTTTCAATAAAAACTTATGAAACTTTAATAAGAACTGCAGGTGTGCGTCTGTCTGGTGAGGTTTTAGTTAAAACATGTTTTTCATTCAGTGGAATTTTACTCAACTGAGATTATAAAATTACTCAAGTAAAAGTAAAAAATACAGGGTAGTAAAAAAAAAAGAAAACTCCTGAAAGTAAATTTTATCAAGTTATTAAGTAAATGGAACGAGTTACTATTCCGCTCTGGTTCTACTTTCTCCACACTTTTCAGATTTCCTGTTTGCATGCATCAATAATTTCCCGTAACACAGGCCACAACGTTTATAGATTACATAATTGCTTACACTGTATTCCTTAAACATCATATTTGGACATTTTATCCTCAATTACTTTCAAAAAATAAGATATAATTTTATATTGAGTGACTCAAGTCAGTATCTAGAGAAGTTCAGCTTTTTACTTTGCCATATTAGCAGAACCATGTATGCATTACTTATGTGTTCATCAATTATTTCCACATGATGGCATTAATGTTTTCATCAGCTTGTGCAGGCCGTTCATCTGGTTTCCCAGCTCTGAATTTGTGGCCCCAAGCGCAGCGAAAGCTCTCCGTTCTCAGAGGCAAAGTGTACAGACAGCTGGGCATTGGTTATCGATTTTTGTCAATGAGGCAGTTGTGAAGCTAAATCCATTGTGCTGTAATGCAGAGTAAGGACTTCAGCAGAATTATGTAACCAAGTTAAACGTTTTATCCATCACTAAAGCAGGGAAATTGACTCGAAAGGTCATATGTGATTTTAGAGGATCATCTTCAAGCAGCATCTAACCTAAAAAAACTTTCCTGGAATCACTAACCGCATAAAACATCCACTCAGCACCAAACAGGCAATACGGAGGTTTATTCCCGTTCAATTAGTTAAAATGCAAACCCAAACTGTGATTCATTGGCTATAAATAGCTCACTAATTCTCCAAATGGAGCAAACACTAAAACACATGAGTACAGAACTGTTTAAAAGGAGCAGTCAATTTAAATAAAGCGAGCTCTTAATACTTGTATGTACAAGACTTACACATTTTCCCCTTTACCCATTTTATTATGTGTGAAATCCAGAGTTAGACCTCACCAATTAAAACAGACTTTCACAACAAAGTAAGTCAACAAAATGACCAGAGTTAAGGACAATAATTTTATTTGATCCATATTAATGAAAATTCAAACAAAGTTGGACTTCAGGATTGATGAGACAGGAATATCACAGGTGAACAGGATGGTAGGAAGGTCAGTGAGAAGGCTCTGAAAACGTGAAAAAAGATCAGGGTCAAGGATTTCCAATTTAATTTATTAGCCAGGAATAAGAAATGTGCATAGAACCAATAAGTTAATCTAGAAACAACCAAAAAAATTACAGATGTTTCAATGGTGACCTATAACTGGGCCCAATAGCCTAAATAAAATACTAATTGAAATACACTTTATGGAAATTATTGTTAGTAATTTTCCACAAAATTCAATCGCTAGTGTTAAAAACTTACAAAAATATTTATGAAAAATGTGAATTAGTCTGAAGTAGTCTTAAAGACAGACAAGTTTAAAGAGAAATAAAACAACATTGTTACAACAGGCTGATTTTTTTTATCATTACTGACAAATAAAACCATCAAAGAACCTCTAAAATATTCAACTTGATTCTGATGATGGAAAAACAAACTATTGAGGAAAATGTGGGTTAATTGCATCTAATATCATGATCACAATATTTAAGAATATCAAAATTACACGTTCAAAAATAGTAAATACACAAATTTTAAATATTAAATTCTTATTCAAAACATAGTTGAGTAACTATGTTTATTGAGTAATGATCAATAAACAGATGTTTTTCAAAGATTTTATCCAAATTTTATTGTAAATGTATCGTTACTGAAATATTACTGTAATTGATGCCAGATCATTTTTAGTTTTATGCATTTGTGTTTTCTGTGCCTGTGATACATTTGGTGACACCAAATATATCACAGGCATGAGAAACCTTAGAAGGTAAAGAGATGCAAGAGTGTTAAAGTTATTAAAAAACTACTAATAAGCTGTTTCACTGTCTCAATGTCAAGCAGACATTAAATCATTGTTGAGATGAAAATAATAAAATTAACTTGTTTTTTAAACAATAGCTGGATAAACTACTTGCTATGTTGGGTCTATATTTGCTATGAAGCCAAAATGAATGACAGCAACAGGTTATAATTTATTTATCTCAAGCCCCATCACCAGTGCAACTTCCACCAAAATTATAGTACGTTCTAGGGCTGAAACGATTCCTCGAATGGTTCGAGTACCTCGATTACTAAAATTCCTCGAGGAAAATTTACCTGCCTCGAAGCTTCGTTAATTTATGTTTTATTAGTTAGCGCACCGTGTTCCGGCCGGGACTTCATTTGCGTTGCGCGGAGCTCTCACTTCCGCCTCTGAGTTGTTGACAAAAGCTAAGTCTCAGCGGCATAAAGTCCAATCTTCAAGATTGGCCCGTGGGGATTTTATTGATTGATGATAATGCCCGACTTTTTTATCGTTTTTGGGGAACCAATAAGCATCCTTAAAATGACTGGGGAATGCCTGGAGTACGGCAGCATTTCTCCTCCGGGGCTGCTGGTTGAAAGCGAACGGCGGGAAGAGCGCTGAGGTGAGCGGATAGACTGAACAGGGCGGGCGGCTGAGTAGCTGATGCTTACCGTGTAAATGTAGCTTTACCGACGAACCGCACAATAAATTTCATATCCCGGTCTGAAGAAACGGGTGGCGGAGCGCATTGTACATGGCTGGTAGATGAGTTTCTGAGTGTGACCAGTGAAGGTGTGTAAATATCCCGTATTGCTTCCCCCGTGTTTGTCCCCCGGTCTAACGGTTCGTCAGTCCGCTGGTCTATTTCCTCCCCTCCACCCATCTTACGTTCGTTCATTCGCCCTCTCCTCCAACTCCAGGCGGCATTTCCCGTATTTTCAAACCCAAAGCGTGACAGGTTAGGTGGCAAGGTGAGTTTAATTAATCTATTAAACTCACTGAAGATGAATACATAAACTAAAAGCTGGATTGTAGACATTTTTTATAAGCATATTTGTGAGCCTGCCTCTTTGTTATTAAATTCAATATAATTTCAGATTTTTCTATAACTTTTCTTCTGGTTAACTTAGAAAGTGAGCTATTATTGTTACAGGTTAGTTTTCTAAACTACAAAAAAGCAACTGTTAGGGATGCTCAAATATGAAAAATTGGACTGATATTGATATCTGATAGTAACACCGGTATTATGCCAGATTTACCAATATTTCATATTATAATTTTTTTTATCCGATTACTCGATTCATCGTAAGAATAATCGATAGATTACTCGATTACTAAAATATTCGTTTACAACAGCCCTAATTTAAAATACCATACCAACTTTATTTATAAAGCACTTTAAAACAACCACAGTTGATACAAAGTGCTGTACAATTTAAAAACACAACATAATAAAAAAGTAATTTAAAAACAGTTTAAAAACAAAAACATACAATTTAAAACTAGATCCCACTGGTGTTGAAAGCCAAGTAAAATAGATGGGTTTTAAGACGAGCTTTACAGGCATGACAGGGTCAAGTATTTCCAATTTAATTTATTAGCCAGGAATAAGAATTTATTAGCCAGGAATTATTTCTCTTTAAACTTGTCTGTCTTTAAATGGGAAAATCTTTTAGTTTAGAATCCATCTGCACAGAGGTAGTGAAAATCTACACTCACATATGATCATATTGCTTTAATCCAACTATACATCATAGGTTAAAATATATTAATGAACTTACTGTCCTTCACTGCCGCATCCTTCTTCTTCCCTAAAATAGAGAAAAATCAAAGACATATTAATCACACTGATGTACATATCTAAAATATTATACACAGACTCTCAAACATTTAAGCTACATATCTGAAAAGCACTATGATAATTTGATTTAGATTGTTTACATTGAAATAGTCTGTTATGTTACACTCCGTCCAAATCAACTGTATTCTACTTCACACAGCATATCTCTAGTTCATAATATGTCTTGCCCTTCAACTTACCCCCGTAGGAAATTCTGTAAAAAAGGACGCTCATTACACCAAATCCAATAACTACATCCCTGTATGGCCCCATGAAGTAAGGGCCCATTTCGGACCACCATCTCCTAACGGCACGCACAGGCATCTGTGGGGGAAAAAACAAACAATAGAACTCACTAAACTCAAATCTGCAATAAATCTAAACAATAAAAAATAAAACATTGGCTTGCATGCCTCCTAAGTTAGGCTGAGATTTTATTTCTTCGTTTTCTTGAAGAAAGTATTTATAACTAGTGTTATATTTAACATAGAGCCAGCTGATAACCTCAAGAGAGCTGCCATGTCGCTTAGAAACGATGGAGGAAGACAAAGTTTGTAAGTTAGTGAGAAAGGACCACTGTTTTTGTGCCAACTGTGAAGCTACAAAATGCTACCAACTACCAGCTTCTACTTAGTCATTTTAAATGCACCATTAACCGTCCGAGAAAGACTTAGTGATTGATAAGCAAAGATGAGACTACTTAATCTCAATTTTATTTGAAAATATCGATTCGCTAATGAATAAACTACTCTGCCATCACTGGCTAACCCCAGCTTTAGCATTAAGCTAACCTGCTAGCTACGTATAGCTGCAAGAACAGTCCATTCAAACATGAAATATAGCGACTTATTCATTTAAGATGAATAAATTAAGTCGGCATGTGTTAAACCGACATCACCATAATATCTCAGAAATGTAAAATGCAAATAAATACTCACATTTCAGTTTGTCGACCTGCAGTTAGAAGGTCAAACGGCCGCGTTAGCTAAACGTCAAAGTCGAGGGGAAAAGACTTCTTCTCCTTTCAAACTGTGAGGTGCTGCAGTTCCATTTTGGTTAGGAGCGCCCCCTAATGGTTAAATAGAACTGATAACTATGTCGTGAGCAGTTGGCTCCACCTTGTGGATAATTATTAAAACAAGGTTTAGAGCTAGTATTTGGTCACTTAACATTTTGACTTTGCCAAATTTAAATAGCATAAATATCATTAAAATGTTGCATAGTTTTCGAGTAATGTAAAAGATTAACACAAAATAAGAACATCTTATTGATCTTATTTAAAGTAAATAATTGTGTAAGATTCACAAAAAATGTTTTGTTCCACTGGCAGATTATTTCACTTATAACTAATACTTTTATTTTTAATCAATATTAAGATATTAAGGACGTATTAACTTAAATAAAAGCTCATATTCCTTGCTGAATGTTACTTGTAAATTAGTTTTGTCTTATTTCACGCGTACTAAGATATTTGCACTAGAAACTAGACTGAAATTACTAGATAAGATTTTGTGTTTTTGCAGTCATAGCATAAAATCTCTGCATTCAAAATCCCTTTTTATTAGCCACAGGCAACAATGTGATTTTCTGAGAACAGATAATTGCATTTCCATTAACTGTAAGTCATAACCAATCAAATAAAGTGTAAAAACACCTAAAATACATTCCTATGTATCAAATGAAGCTCTACCATCATAAATGAGTTTCCCCTTTTTGAATTAAATTACAGAAATAATTACGTTTTTCAGTGAGAATCTAATTTATTGAGATGACTTTGCGCTAATCGCAACCAATCTGCCCCACAGTAACTGTCCTTTTTCTCAAGTTCATTAACTCACAGCTTAACTTCATTAAATCACTTCTTTTATTCAGTTTCTCTGTTTCTCCCATTGCATTAGCCGAAGCTCCCAGTTCACTGCTGCTGCATGACATGCAGACTCTCTGCTGGCTCTGCCTGCTCACCATAGCGAAGGAGTAAATAAAACTCTGGCACAGCGCTCAAGGGTAAATGTGACACTATGTAACAACACAGACATTTAAAGCAGCCTTGTGTTTTCAGGTGGAAGGGAATTTAAATAAAAAAGACTTATAAAACATTAATACCTAATTTTACAATTCAATGTACTGGATTTTCTTAGAAACATTTGTTGTGAATTGGTGCTAGATAAATGAGCTGAGCTGAATCGAATAGAAGCTTAGAAATAATTCACATTGGATTTTATTCTTTCACTTTTAAAGGAATCTGAAGTCATTTCTCATAAATGCTTCAAAGCCAACGACTTTACCAGTTTCCCTATTTTCAACTTGTTCATCATTACTGCCTTTCTAAAGGAGAAATTCCCATAAAATGAAGTGATACTTCTGTTTTGTTTTTTCAGACTGCACTGCAAAAACAGAAAATCCTACCAAGTTCTAGGTCAAATATCGTATTATACTTGAATTAAGACAAATCTGACTCACAAGTAACTTTTCAGTAAGATGTAGGAGCTTGATTAATGCAATAATTCCTTAATATTGATTTAGAAAATACTAGTCCCACTGCTAGATTTTGAAAAAAAATAATACTTTTTGTTAATCAATATTAAGGAATTTTTTTGACTTAAACAACCTCCTGTATCTTGCTGAAAAGCTACTTGTAAGTTCATTTTGTCTTAATTCAAGTGCGATAAGATACTTGATCATATTTTGTGTTTTTCAGTGCTTTTTGCCCGGGTTATGAATCTGATCTGAGAGCTGTGAAGTCCCAGAAAAGGTGGGACTTTCCTCTGCAGCTCCAATGGGCAGCAGGCGCCGCGCTCAGCCATGAGCGCCTGAAGGCCACGCCGCGTTCGAAGGCATTCGTGAATGTGTCAGCTGAGGAGGAGAACAGCTGAGCGAACAAGCTCCACTCTCAGATGCTGTGATATTCTGCTGCCGCGCTCCAGGTATGTTGAAGAGCAGGTCATCTATTTCTGTACGCTCACACTGGCTGAAGCTCGATTTTAGAAACTGTTGAGCTCTTTGGTGGAGAGTTTGCATGTGTGTGCTTGTATGAGTGTGTGTGCGGTGAAACGAGGGTGTGTGCGTGAGCTTCAGATGCGTTCCTGACATGACCTATCAAGCAGTCGACTCTCTGGAAATGTTCAGGTTTGATTTTGCTGCTGTGTTTGTTTTGTTTCCAGAAGTTTGCTGAAGTTCAGGCAGCATGGCTTCGGGGTCGGAGGGAGGCGATGGAGGCATTCCTCTGGACATCGACAATGTCCACATGCTCCTCCAAGGTCAGGCTATTTCTGCTCTGCGGTGGATGTTGACGTGATGTTGGGCCATGTGTTGGTTTTGTTCTGCTCCCACAACGGAAATAAGTGATAAAAATGATAAAATAAAATAAAAAGTCTTGTTAGATTTTCTGGTTTGTGCCAAGAGTCTAGTTTTAATTTCTCTTTAGTCTTTTGCTTTCTGTTTGTCATGTGATAAGATTAACATCTATTTTGTAATTCAGGAAAAAACTGTAATTGCAGGAGTGAAAAAACTAAATTTGCGTATTGCACTGCAAAAACACAAAATCTTACCAAGTGTTTTTGCCAGTGCAGATAGATATCTTAGTGCACTTGAAATAAAACAAAACTAACTTACCAAAAACTTTTCAGCAAGATCTAGGAGCTTATTTTAAATAAATAATTACTGAATTTTGATTTAAGTATTAATTCCACTGGCAGATTTTTTTCACTTACAGGAAAATGTTTTGTTTTCTACATTTTTCAACTTGTTTTGAGAATGGTATTTTTTACAGTGCAGGGACAGAATTATTTTCCTGTTTAATTTAATTATTTAACCAACAGCCTATTTAAAATACTTTGCACAGCCTCGTTGATGGAATGTGCTACACAATAAACTTAATTTGACTAAGATCTAACAAAATAAACACATCTATACTCTTATTGTCTTGACAAATATTTATTGTCTTTTTGCTTTTTTGTTTCACCTCGATGCTTCAGATGATCAAAAACATTTTAAAATCAGTCAAATTTCACCAGAGGAAAAACAAAATGCTGTATTTCTAATACCATAAATGGAAAAACAACAATCCTGCCCTTTGTGGAAATATAATTCATAAAATAACTGTTAATTTATTTGATTCTCCATGTCAAGAAGAACCAGACCAGACCTTACACTGCAAAAACACTGCAAAAACACTGCATTAGAAACTAGTAGTTTTATCTAGTTTCTAATGCAAATAACTTAGTGCACATGAATATATATATATATATATATATATATATATATATATATATATATATATATATATATATATATATATATATATATATATATATATATATATATATATATATATTTTTTTTTTTTTTTTTTTTAATAAAAACCTCACAGCTAAATAAATCACGGCGGTGGAGGAGTGATGATGTGGGGTTAAGCTTATAGAAACAGTCACTCTCATTCTAGAGGATTTCACCAAAAAATGTTTGATGGTTTTAAACTCAAACAAACTATAATATCATAAAAATTAAAAATAAATCAGATGCAAAGAGTTTAAAGTGAACGTGCCTTAGCATGTCTAGTTGCTCATTTACAGACTTCGTTTTCACACAGAGAAACGTATTAAACAAGAGCCGCCTCTCCTATTGTTTGCTCTTCAAATGCTATGTGAACAGGGTGGAGTCGAGCAATTAGCGGAATCTGCCTTGGCAGGCTCCAAAACAAACGGAAAAACTGCAAACGTGATCAGATTCAGGCGCATTTTTATGAACAACAGCAAGTTTGTGGACAGAAAGCTCAAGTTTTTCTGAAAAAGGTGAAATTAGATTGATGTAGGAGTCCAGAAACATCTAATGTTTAATTTGAGCTGCAGTGTGTTTTGGTCTGCAGTGTGTGCTTAGTGACAGAGTGTGTGTGCGTGTGTGTGTGTGTGTGTGTGTGTCTCCGTCTTGGAGGCGATCCCGTCCTGCAGGCAGATCCTGCTTCTTACATTTACTTTAGTCTAATGAGGAAGCCAAACGCTCTCCAGCTGCACCAGAGGGAAGGAAGAAGAAGAAACAATTTAAACAGTTTTAAATGGATTGTTTTATTTTTTAGTCATCATTCATGGGCAAAATTAGCTAAAGATTAAAAACATGGAGTTTAGAAAGGTCCATTTCTCAGACATAGGTGAGTGATTGGTGTGCTTGTACCGATTTAATCCACATCAACAGTCCAGTTTATCACTTTAAACTCCTGATTTTACTCAGGTTTGAGCATTTTTGTGCTACGAGTGTTGAAGAAACTCACAAATTTGCAATGAGGCATAAAGTATTATGTTTGGTTAAGGATTTTTAGTAGATATTGTTGGTTTTGCAGAACTGGAAATCACAGCACATGAGCGTATCGATCACATCATATTATGCCAGAAATCATAAAACATATGAATAATTTTCTCTTCTTTTAACAGTGGAGCATGAACAGATCCAGAAAAGGACATTTACCAACTGGATAAACGCTCAGCTTGCCAAGGTTTGTTGGAAAATCGTGATTCTTTTTCTGTGTCAAGATCACAAAAAACGTTTCCAAGAGAAATCTGTAGAGTTTGTGTCACACTCGAATCCTAAAATACATTTTCTCTCTGCAATCCGTTGCTCTTTTCTGCGTTTGGATTTTAAAAAACAGCCTGTTTGTTAATGTGGAGCATGACGTCCCGTGTCAGAACAAACCAGTGCATGTCTCCTCGCTGTTCCTGATCCGTTGCTAAGCTGAACAAAGCAGCGTTTGGAGCTCGGCTCGCTGACTCACCGGTCAGAGATCAGTGAAGCACCTCGTGCCGACTCCCTTTGGACGGAGACGCCGAGCTGCTGACATGGAACGGGAGTATTAATAGAGCTCCAGTGGAGCAGAACGGGACGTAATGTGAGCCCAGACCCTTCATAACTACATGTAACACTGACTGAGCTCCTGACCCACAGAGGTCCAGAACCTGGAAGCTGTTTCTGTCAGCTGAGGTCAGACAAAAGAACCAGGAAATATTTATGTTTTAGGGTTTTGGTGCCCTTCACGTTGAAAGTTATGCTTTCACTTTCTCTCAAATCAGTTTCTGTTCTCCAACACTCTAAAAGGAAATTAGTTGAACCAACTTAACTGAATTGCTTCAATAGGTAACAAGTAATTCAATTAAGTTTAACCAACCAAATTTATTAAGTTGCACCAACTCAATAAATTCATTTTGTTCAGCTTAATAAGTTAAGTTGGATAAACTTTCCAATTGAAGCAATTCAATTAAGTTGGTTCTTCTATATTCATTTTTCAGAATCTTTAAAAAGCTAAAATAACGTGTCAAAACATACATTTAAAATAATTTAAATTTTAGCTGTATTTTAAGAACAATGTGAGTGACAATGTAATTTCAGATATTTTAGTTTTTTAGTTAAACCAAGGGTGTCCAAACTTTTCGCCAAGTGAGCCAAAATGATAAACTATTTTCTTGTTGACATAAATTGCATTTTCAAGGCAGCAGGTGAATTTTCATTTTCAACTTAAACCACCTTAAATGTTTTACAGTGTAAGCTAAAAATTCACTGCCCTTACTGGACCAGTATGTTTTTATTTAACCCTTTCAGAGACGTTCACCCTCCTACGTGTCGGACTTATTTTCGGACCTCAGAGATGGATCACGGCTTCTGGACCTGCTGGAAGTGATGAGCGGTCAGTCGATGGTGAGGAATGACTCCAAACGCCTCCAAAATACAACATGAGTTCAGAGCTAATGCTAAAAGAAGCTAAAGCTGCTCATTTGTTTTTCCAGAAAAGACAAAGAGGTCGAGGAGTTTTCCAGCAGAGGGCCAATGTTGAGACGGCTCTGGACTTTCTCAAGAAAAAATCTGTAAGTTTATTCAAATTTAGTTTCACAAAAACATTGGAACACAACAATTCAGAGAAGTGATTGAGGGCGGTAGCAGAACAGATGTGCAGGGGCGTGTCTAGACTTTTTTCTTTCAGGTGGCCAAGCAGGAGGTGAACTGTAGAAAGGTGGTACAGTAAAATTGTAATTTCTTTTAAATGCACTGCAGTTTTAAAATTCAATAAACAGTGGGCCAAAATGTGAATAATTATTTACCCAAACAAAAGCAGGGGTAGACTACATAAGATTTATTTTCTTCACGCTGCTCCTTTTAATTCAAAACATTTGTTTATGTCAACATGTAATATGTTAATTTTAAATTGTAAAAGAATGAGACGTGGATCTTTTTTAGCATGTGAAATAGATTTGTTCATTATTATGGCTTAGGGTTAGTGCTAATCTTACCTTAGCATAGCATAACTGTACAAGGTTTCCCCCAGAAAACTTGCTAAGGCCAGTGGTTGGTTGCTAGGTCATGTTTTTGAGTTAAAAATGTTTAAAGGTGACAGGAAATTTGAAAGTATCACTTGATAATGATGTGTTATTGAAAGATTGGAAGATTAATACCTGAACACCAACTATAAAATTTTTAAAAATGCAAACATTTTAAGAAGACTAAAATAAATAGCAATGCTTAGCCTGGTGAGGGCACAAGAAAAGCCTGGTGGCCCGCCAGGCTTATAATACGCTGGGGGAAACTCTGCTGTATATAACTCCCTTTTTAGCATCTTTATGCTAACTATATTCAACTAATCAATTAAAAGTCAAAATTATTAAACTATCATACACTATAAATTGTAATCAACTGTTTAATTACTCACTTTCCTCTTTTATTAAGAGTTTTTTTTGTGCAGTAAACTGGAGCTGCTTTTTAAAATTATTATTATTAAATATGATAAACATTGACCTGCCAATGGCACTAGAGGTTGAAGTTAGCCACTTTGCTAACATCTCATGTATTTAAAATAAAAAAATGCTAATGACAACAAAAAGAGCATTTCTGGTATCTGCTGACATGAAAATGCTAATCTATGCACGATATGACCAAAGTGAGCCAAACAGATTTCAGCCACATAAACTTCAATTTAAGGTAAAACAAATAAAAGTTAAGGATAACCGTCATGCTAAGTAGAATCGTTTTGCGTTTAGATCAAGCTGGTGAACATAAACATCCCAGACATCACAGACGGACGTCCATCCATCATCCTTGGCCTTGTTTGGACCATCATCCTCCGCTGCCACGTGAGCAAAATGCCAGACTCTTTTAAATATATTTTATTATTTTATGCCATTTATTCATTGGTTTCAAGGCTTTTTTCCAACTTGACATGTTTCAGATTGAGGAGTTGGCCAGTGCGTTGTCCTTTAGCTCCCGTCATTCCTCCCTGGACTCTGTGTCGAGCCTGGACTCCTGGTCCGGCAGCCCGGTCCCGGCCAGTCTGGTCCCTGCTGGGCGGGTATCACCTCTGCACAGGCGCTTCCGTGTTTCTGCCAAAAAGGCCCTGCTCATGTGGGTCAGAGACCAATGCAAAAAGTAGGTCTAACACAGACACACACTTTTATTTTATGTTGCTTCGGGCCCCAAAAAGGCTTGTGCCGGCCCTGTAGAAGAAGTAAGAAATGCTGGCTCCTTCAGGACGGAGTTAAAAGTCACTTAAACCAAATGGATTTGGCTACTTTGGCAAAACAAATATGCAATAAACTCAAAATTGCGGGTGCCTGTTGATTTTGGGTGAATTTCCACAATCACAAAATTGTGAAAAACTGATTTACGGCTGTGATTCTGCACAGGGTTCACTGCACTGTCAACGTGAAAGACTTTAAGTCCAGCTGGAGAAGTGGGGAGGCCTTCCTGGCCATCCTGTGCTCACTCCGACCAGAACTGGTGGATCTGTGCCGGGTCCAGACCCGAAGCAACCAGGAGAACCTGGAGGAAGCTTTTCACCTGGCTGAGAGGGAACTCCACATTCCTCGCCTCCTGGAGCCCCAAGGTACGGCTGCATCAGCCATGCTATAATAACACATTAAAAAACTAACTACACTGCAAAAACACAAAACTTACCAAGTATTTTTATGTAGCTTCTAATGAAAATATATTAGTTCACTTGAAATAAGGCAAAACTAACTTAAAAGTAACTTTTCAGCAACATATATAGAAGTTTGTTTTAAGTTAATAATTTCCTAATATTGATAAAAAGTACTTTTTCCCACATTACAAGATTTAAAATGTACCAGTGGAACTACTAGAACTAAAATACCTGATTAATTCTATGTCAATTTCATCAATATAGCATTTTAAAAACACCAAAGTTGATTAAAGTTCTCACAAGAAAAAAAAAAAAAAAGCCAAAACTTAAATAGAGTGTTTTCTGAATAAAACTGGTTAATTCATATGACTACAGTATATAAATACTATAGTATTTGGTATTAGGGCCATAAATGGGGAAAAAATGGAGAAAACTTCCTAGAAATATTCTAGAAAAAAAATCTCCAAAATAGCAAAGCTGTTTTTTATTATTTTCTGAAATTAATCTCAAAATTTCTGATTTTTTCCTAGAAAAAAATTCACTTTATTTCCAAGTTTTCTAAAAAAAAATTTTAGCTTAATCTCAAAATTTCAAATTTTTTTCTTGTGTATTTTTGACTTGGCAAAACTCAGATATTTCAGATAAGGTTTTTTTTTTTATTGTTGTTTTAAATTCTGATATCAAGCTAAAAATGTCAGAATTTTTTTGTTTTCTACCAAATTTTTGACTTTTCAAAGTTTTTCAAAAATTTCTGAGATGAATCTCAGTTTTTTGTGGATATTTACAACTTTTTTTTCTCTCCTCAATGGCTGTGACATGGTGTCATAAATAAGTATTTTGTAATAATAAAAAGTAATTTATTGTGGCCTAATTAGCCACTAAATTGCAGGAAGTTGGTTAATAGGCAGTTATTACATGGTTTATTTCTGTGATTTAAATGTTTTTAATTTTATATGTTTTTATTTGCATATCCGGTTCCTAATTTCTTTGCATTTCAAAAACAATGCATTAAAGCAGCCAAGTTACATTCATGGCGATGGATCTTTCCAGATGTTGACGTTAGAGATCCGGATGAGAAGTCCATTATGACGTATGTGGCCCAGTTTCTGCAGTACTCCAACGATCTGCCAGCGCCTGATGATCACCTGCAGGTTAACATTAGAGCCTCTCTCAGTCAGCTTGTCCGCCTTATTGAATTAAAAGAAAATTACTTTAGATTTGGAGTTTGTGTTTTTGCCCTGTTTTGTCATTTTACTCATTAAATATCCTGAATTATTAAGAAATGTCCAGTAATCTGATTGGTGCTAGGAGAGAATTTTGATGATTTTCTTTTTGTAGCCAATCAGAACAGATTAAGTTAGTTAAATAATGGCTGTCCTGCATGATTAGTTGGTAAATTTTAAGGAAGTGTTCAGTTCTTTCTCTCCGCTTTGAACCTCCCACCTTTCAGCTCATCTTCTCTTCCCTCTGTCTTTCTCTGAACTGGTGGTGGTGCAGCTGTTTCCTTTGGAGCAGCCTTCAGGTTTCTCCCCTGAGTGTTTGCATGCTCATGTCACTCCAGCAGCTGCTTTCACACCTTCACACCCGGTACATCTTTTCCTCTGCATTTGTCTGTTATTTGGATGTATTCTCAAACAAAACACAGGCGATGTTGGGTTTATTTTGTCAGAAAATCTTTGTTATTCAGCTGTATTTGCAGCAGAAACGCTGTCATTCTCGGTATAAAATTGCAGGCGTCACCCAGCGAGCGAGTGCAGGACGCGACTCGCTGGCTGCAGCAGGCCTGTCAGGAGCTTTCAGAAACATGGACAGCTGCAGAGGGATCAAATTATGCAGAAAAATATCAGGTAAGGCACCAAAGCTTTTAAAATGTTTTAATTTTATATTCTATATATAGTAACTGGTTTTCTTTCAGGTGTACGAGAGCCTCACTGCTTCCTTTGCTGATCAGAGACGATCCGTTATGAAGCTCCTTGCAGCAGCAAGACGTCGCTCAGAACTAAACCAAGAACAGGAAGCTCTGAGGACGGCGTGGGATCAGCTGGAGGACGAGGTAGGATGATAAAAAGCTCCTGTAGCGCCACTACAGCTTCACCTTGCTAATTAAATTAAGGCTTTTGCTTTAGAGTCTTAGATTTTTCTTAGAAAGGGAGAGTATTATGCATTTTTCATACATAGTGCCATTTTTTATCACAATTAAGAAACTATGTTAGCATCAGCTGTTATGAAAATGCTACATGTTAAACATGTCTCAAAAGAAATTTAAAGCCTTGAAATTGAGCGTCTGTCTCTTTAAGAAGCTCCTGCTCTTTCTGACACTTCAGGAAGTCATCTCAACAATGCTCCTCCATTAAGCCTTTAAAATCGCTACTGGAAGTGGCTGGGAATATGATTCCAAACTGAAAAATGTAGAAAAATTGATTTGAGTGTTTCAGTTTGTCGTTGGGAAAAACATGCTAAGAAATAAATATTTTTAACATAAATATCACTGGTGCAAATATTACCACCAGTACGTCTGTAGAAATAAGCATCCTAACAACCCACTGAAAATAAATGTAACTGAAGCATATTTTATCAGAGTTTTATAGTCATTCAGTTAGTGTTGTGTAACATCCTTTTCCCATTCTGACGTTTTCCTCAGAATTCTGAGAGTAAAGTCAAAATTAAAATTCTGTGTCAAAATCTAAATAAATAACCAAACATTCTTCGGTTTATGTCGTTGTTGTTACTAGAGGAAAATAATCACATAAATGTTTCTTTCTTCTTATACGATTTGTAAACCTGTACTTTATCCACATTGAAAACCTGTCGAAAATGTTCTGAGTTTTAAGACTAGATCATGCATAATCAATGTAACAATTCTGATACTTTGGGGGAAAAAAAGTCAGAACTCTGAGAAAAAAAGTCAGAATTCTGCCACAATTTTTAAAAATCAGAATTCTGAAGAAAAAAATCTGAATTCTAAAATTACAAAAAAAGTCAGAATTCTGATTGTAAGGTCACAATTGTTAGAAATTGTTAGAAATTCTGCCAGAATTTTTAAAAAATCTGAATTTTTGAGAAAAAAATCTGAATTCTGAGACTGTAGTTACAATTGTTAGAAAAAAGTCAGAATTCTGAAAAAAAAGGAATTCTGAGAAAAAACTCAAAAAAATTTCTAATTTATAAAAAATAAAATAAAAAATCAGAGGAAAAAATATTAGAATCCTGAATTTAAAGTCACAATTGTTAGAAAAAAGTCAGAATTCTGGGGAAAAAAACAAATCAGAATTTTGAGATTAAAGTGAAAAAATGTTTAGTGGCCCTAATTTATTTCTGTGTTAATACTTAACGCTGATAACAGAGTGTATGTGTTGAGAAAAGTTGGTACTGAGCCTGTCGTTGTTCAGCTGCGGCGGTGTGAAGCCGACCTGGAGCAGAGTCTTCCTCCTCCTCTGGACTCGGTCGTGTCGTGGCTGCAGAGAGGAGAGGCGGCGCTGAAAGACGAGGCAGAGACGACAGAAAGTCATGCAGAGGCCGCCAAACATGCAAGAGCAAAACAAGACCAGCTAAAGGTAGCTTTATTTTAAAGCAGCAGAAACTGATACATTCTGGAAAATGTACTAAATTAGCTGATTCTGTTTTTCAGACGTTGATCAAGGAGATGAATCATTATGTGACGCTCGCCGACTCGTTCCACAGTGTTGATGATTCAGGGAGTCCAGCGGTGCCTTCAGAAAAGCTGGACGACATAAAGACCCGGTGTGTGAAATAACTGTTAGACTTTCACCGGACGACGTAGCAGAATTCATCATTAATTTGTTACATTTTCCTAATTTTAAAAACCAGTTTGACTGGCGTCCGAGTCACCGCAAAGTACGAAATAATAAAGCTGGAATTCGAGGAATCTCATCACACGGTCCTGGATCTCCTGGGAGACGTCAAGGCAAAGGTCCGGTCCTGGGGACCTCCGTACGGATCCCAGCAGTCCGTTCAGGTTCTTCTGCTTGACTGGCATGTGAGTTCACTTCTGAAAAGCAACAAGTAACATTTCGTCTAATATATATTATTATTACTACAGCAAATCTCTGTTTCTGAAAACAAGACAGTTTTATTGTCCTGTTTGATGTTTTTCCAGGAAACCGTGGAGCACCAAGGGTTGCTCCTGATTCTGACTGATGCTCTGCAAAGCCTGAAGGACAGGATGGATGTTTACACCAGCAAAGCTTCTCTGGGTATGAACTAGACGTTTACTCAGAGGTGCCAACAGTTACAAAAGTGTGTAAATTAGTTACAGACCAGTGTTTCCAAGCTTTTATTTTTATTAATTATGATGATTTTACATTTACTGTTGACAAAAACATGACATTTAAAGGGGACCTATTATTCAAGATTCTCATTTTGCATGTTTTGATACTTCCCCCTGCTTCTAAGGCAACTCGAGCGCTTAAAAAAAAACTAATTGTTTTTTGGTAATAAGTTTTTTTTTTTTGGTGTTTGGAAAACAAACGGTTTCAAAAACTTCCCATGCCGTTACCAAGCAACCCAGGTGGAGCTCCAGCATGTTTGGTCAGCTGGTTTTACTGCTGTATGTGCTGTACAATGGCTGCTGGAAAAGACAAGTGTTTTGTTGTAGGATTACTATTCAGAAACAACTTGCTGCATTCATGTTGGTTGTGCAGGAGGCTCCACTTCTGCTTTTCAAAGCTGTACGATTATATAATTGCGCATCCTTTTGCAAATGGTACTTTTAATCTCACAAACAAGCCTCATCAGCATGTTCTATTTTATTTAATATGGCTGTATGTGTACTTAAACCCATTATCATGAATTCATTGCAGAGTGTTATATCCATCTTTAAGACGTAATGCTTTATTTCCACACACTTTATTTCCCAGGTGGAGATTCGCAGCGTGTCATTCGTCAGGTGAAGGAAGCAGAAAGCGAATCAGAGCTGGTCAAACAGATGACAGCGGCTGCTAAAGAAATGATGGACAGAATTGTGTCTGCATGGGACGTGTGCAACAAGAACCTCACTGCTCTTGAGACATGGCTGATGCAAACTTCAGCTGCAGAGACACAGGTAAGCTCAGCTAGATCATCCTGGAAATCTGTAATTGGAATAAAAATCCATCAAATTGGCTTTTGGTTCACTTTTTCTAAACGTTGGGCGTTGTAGGATATGAGCGAATGGAGTTCATGTCATGCTCGGTTGAATGAGGCGGGAAACTTCCTAATTGAAATGACAGAAGCTTCAATCAGCTCCAGTTTGGTGAAGCAGCTCAGCAAAGTCAACCTGCAGTGGGCCGAACGCATGAAGAAGACTGTGTTTGTAAGCAAGTTTTGGCACAAGGTGTACTACAAATTATTAAACAGTACAAATGAGGAATGACATAAATGTATTTTCTTTCTATAGGAAATAGAATCAGAACCTAAAGTTGGTCCCTCTTCTGCTCTGATGTTGGATTCACTAACACAGGAGGCAAGTTTGCTCCTGAGGCAGCCTCTGGATGTAGCTTCAGTCCCTCTAAAGGCCGTCAGACAAAAACTACAGGTGAGCTAATGTTAGACAAATAAAAGGCTGATTTTTCAGAAAGGATGTGTAATGCTAAATTCACATTTTGTTTGTTTTTACCTCCATTTTCAGTCTCAGCTGCTTTTAAAAACAAACCAAGCTCTTAAGAAAAATCACCCAGGTGTTTTTTGGTGTCTGGGAAATGAACAGTTTCAAAAACCTTCCAGGTTGCTAGGCACTGCCTGTTACCTAGCAACCCAGTGAAGCCCTCTCTACTTCCTAGCAACCTTAGTGGAGCTCGCGCAAGTTTGGTCAGTTGGTTTTACCACTGTATGCACTGTACAATGGCTGCTAGAAAAGACAAGTGTTTTTTTGTTGACTTACCATCCAGAAACCACTTGGTGCATCCTTGCTGGTTGTGCAGGAGGCTCTGTTAATGCTTTTCAAAGATGTACAGTTCTATAATTGCACATCTATTTTCAGCCATTTTAATGTGCAAGCGTAAACGATGAGTTGGTGGGTGTGGCCAATTTGGATTTAAACAAAATACTCTAAAACAGCTCATTCTGTAAAGAGCTCAAAATATGGAGAACTGATCAGACTAAAATCTTATTATCTAAGAATGATTTATCTAAGAATGTAAAAACGCATTCAGTGTTTAAATATTTATTTCAGGTCTGCTGTATTATTTCTCTCTTTTCTCTCCTTGTCAGTCCATTAGAACAAAGATTGGAGAGGTGGATGCATCAGCCAACGTCCCTTCTGCAGACCTTCAAATGGGCCAAAGAGAAAACCTTCAGCAAACACTCATAGAGGTAATGTGCAGAACTCAGACCTTCCTTATAGCTTCATCGAAAGCTAATACGATGAAATATCTTGCAAAAGTATTTGTACTCCTGCTATGATTTATTGCACATGTTCTCACCTTGCAACCACTTTAAAGTCAGAACTCCAATTCTGTGTCAATCAATGACAAAATCTGAATATGTATAACCCTTCTAAGTTTGTCTCAGGTCTAGTAGATTGAGTTAATTACGGACCAGATTTATTCTAACAAAAGAGGAAATAATGTTGGTGGTTAACATCAGTCCAACGGCTTCTGCCTCTAAACATTAAATAAAATATAATAAATAGCCCAAAACCTACAGAGGTTTTGGCCGCTAACTGCTCCCAATGAGCAGTTAGCGGCAGTTAGCGGCAGTTAGCGGCAGTTAGCGGCAGTTAGCGGCAGTTAGCGGCAGTTAGCGGCAGTTAGCGGCAGTTAGCGGCAGTTAGCGGCAGTTAGCGGCAGTTAGCGGCAGTTAGCGGCAGTTAGCGGCAGTTAGCAGTTGTAGAATTAAACCTAGCTAAAATGGACAACATTAATAATAACAGCTAAAACAAATACAACACATTGTACAATCCCTCATTAGACACTATATGGCTTTAGTTATATGTCATATAGTTAAGTTAAAATATATCTGTAAAGAAAACACAGAGCTGATCCTACAATGTAGCACAGTTACAAACAGCAACAGGAAAAAGGGGGTAGGAGCTGTTGGTTACTGGTTGCTATGGTAACCGCCAACTGCCCAGAACTTACCGGAACTTAATACACTGATAAATGTCAGGAGAAACAACTTAAACAAAATAAATTCAAAGAATAAACAAATTTTGACAAACTTCACATCTATAGTATTGTTAAAATAAAACACTATATGTGTGAATTATGATGCTAGTATATGAAAATAATGCCTGGTGCTGCATAAACAGCATAAACAATCTGATTCTGTGGGAAAAAAAAAAAAAGAATTGTCAGTAAAAGTTCAAAGTCTTTTTTTTTTTAGCTTAAAAGAGGGCCGGTTAGAAATTCACGCCAGGCTTTAGAATTTTTTTTTTTTGCTCCTAAAATTCTTATTTTCGGTTGCAGGTTGACAAAAGGTGGACAGATTTTATTGGTGTGATCACTGATGCAGCATTCTGTTTATAAGGAGCTGGACTTTTAATCTCTTTTGTCTTCGCAGCAGCTTGCTGAGGCAGAACGGTGCTGTGGGGATCTGCAGAGAGCGGCGTCCCAACTCGAGGGGCGTGTGGCTGAGCTCGATCACTGGAGCACCGAAGCCCTGGACTGTTATGATCAGCTGATGGAAAGGAAACACAGAGGAGGACAGTCTGCTGCCAAAGTTAGCAACCACAAAGACATCTTCTTAAACCGTTTTGGACAGATATATGTGCTCTGGATTTGTTTTGAAACCATCTACTTTGATGCATCTTTTAGGTGTTGATCTCTCGAGGGTTGCAGCTGGCGCAGCAGGTGACTGCAGAGTCGCAGCATCTGGAAGCTTTTGTTGCAGAACGACAGAAAACTTCTCCTTTGCAGACTTTCAGTACCGCTGACATGCAGGACAAGACTGCAACTGCAATCTCCCAAAGCCAGGCAAGTTCAGCTCAATAGGGCTGCAACTAACTGTTATCTAATCATTATGGTTTATCGTGTATGTATTTTGGTTATTTTGTCTTCTTGTGTCGTGTTGTCCACCTTTAATTGTTCCCACCTGTCTCTTTTCTAATCTCACCTGTGTGGTTTTTTTCCCTGCTGGATCCTTCAGTCATTTTGTGTCACTTACCTGCTACATCCTTTGTCTCCCTTTGTGTCTTGGACTTGTAAGAGATTTCTGACAGCATTAAAACGTTTTTTACTACTTCAGCCATGTTTCACCTCATCTACCTAAAGAAATCACGACAAATAATTTTAATTATGGATTAATTTATGGATTATTCTGACAATCGGATTAAAAAAAGGCATATTCTTCAGATTTTTCTTTTGCAACATCAGAAATTCATTAGAAGATGCAAATAAACAAATAATTCAATTCAAGCAATATTTTATTGAAGAAATACATCAGCTTTTCTGCATAACTTAATATCAATACAATCTTGGAATCATGTGCTGATTAATTTTTGGATTAAACGATTAGTAATTGGATAACAAAGGGTGTTTAATAGGAGATTTATTTTACAGAATTTGAACCAGTTGAAGCTAAAACGTTACATTTAGGATAAAAAAATCAGTTCTACGCGGAAATCTTCAAGTGTTTCTTGTACAGTTTGTTTTAATTACTGCTTTAAATGACCTGTTCTGTCAGCAGTTGAGCTATTTTTAAAATCTGTATACTTGATAATTAGATTAGTTGACGATTAATCCATTCATTCCTACTGAATGAATAAAACTTAATTAGTTACTGCATGTCAGTAATTTGGAATAACATATTTTTTTTATTTGTGTAGGAGATACTTGAAAAGTTTAGTTCCTGTGGTTTCAAGCAGGAAGTTGGAAATTTCTGCGAATGGATGCAACCAGTTGAAATCCTCCATCCAGACACTGGATCATACGTTCTGGCCAGAAGCAAACAGGTTATAGATGTTAAACTGCAAACTCTAGAACTGATTCAGCTTCCTGATCAGGGGGCAAGACGTCGCCAGGATTCAAAACAAAGCACAGAAGACCGGAAGGGCTCTGCGTCCCACGTAAAAATGAAAACAGTCCCTCAACCTGTGATGGTTCCGGTCCTGCAGAGTCAAACCGAGAGTCCTGCAGCAGGATCGACAGAGATCAAGTCCAGAACAGCGTCACAACCAAACACCCAACAGGGACCAACACACACACAGCCGCCACTCATGATCCACAGTGAGGTTCACTGCAAAGCCCAGTCGATGGCCAGGAGCCGACTGGAGAAGGCCAGGTTTCGTCTGCAGGGACGCATCCAGCAAGCCATGAAGCTGTTCAGTGGCAGAGAGATGACCGAGTCACAAACCAAGAAAAAACAGGTTCATGATCAATCAAATGCAGCTTATTTAATACATTTTAGATTTTATTGTGCCCTATGACTTTTGGTCATTTGTGCTATTCTACTTTTTTAAATATTTAAGATTTAATGTAGATTTCAGCCAAATTGAAATACATTGATTTTCTGTAGAATTCCACCAAATTCAGCAAGAATTTTGTACTTTTTGACAACTCACTACTTCTGCCTACTTCAACTTGTTGCTTATTGCTGCAAATGCTGGAAAAAGCTTATTTGTGTTGCCACATGCAGTGCTGAGATTATATTTAAAATTAGAGTAACACTATGAGGACATACACTGCAAAAATACAAAATCTTACCAATTATTTTGGTCTACTCAAAACAAACTTACAAGTAACTTCTCAGCAAGATGTAGGAACTTGTTTTAAGTCAATAATTCCTGAAATTGTACTTCTTATAAGTGAAATAATTTACCAGTGAAATAAGTACTTTTTCATTTATTAACAAAAAGCTCCTACATCTCTCTGAAAAGTTACTTGTAAGTTTGTTGTGTCTAATTTTAAGTGCACTTAGATATTTTTACTTGGATCTAGACCAAAAATACTTGGTAATATTTTGTGTTTTTGCAGTGTATTCTTTAAATGTCTGGTGTTTTGGTTTGTCCGACTGTCAGTTTTGTTTGTGCGCGTGTCCAGCTGTGTGTTTTTCTGTGCAGAAAGCTCTAAACACTCTGCAGCCCGCCATGCTCGATGAGTTCCTGGGTGCAGCTGAAGCTTTTGGGGCCTTCTGTTCTGGGCCTCAGCTCCAGGACTTGATGCTTCTCTCTGAGTCAGTCCGAAATCAGTGGGAGGTACGGCAGGAACTGGACAGAGTCTATACAAGATTGATTCTAACTACGGATGCAAACAATAATTGACTTACGATTAATTATTTGTTCATTAATGATTTACTAGATTAAAATTAGTTTTTATTTTAACGTTAATAGTTTATTTTTGTAGAAACTTATTTTAGTATTGTAGTTCGGCCTCCATCCAACAGAGGGCGCCGCTGGTCATCCTCAGGCGCAGCCGTTGACATAGAAACAAAGATGGCGGAGCTGTCTTGGAACGGCAAAGATGAACGATCCAAACAGAGTCCGGTGTGGGAAGTAAAATTAACTTTATGCGGTTATTTTTTAAAATATAAACACTCGACAAGTTATTTAAGTTATCACCTTAATAAGGCTAATTCAACCGCGCCACAGTCAACTTCTCGTTCAAAAGTGAATTATTTGCTACGAAAGCGACGATCTGACAATGAAAAAGCAGAGGGGATAACATAGGAAAGTCGTAACATTATGAAATAAAACATGATGCAAATAAGTAAAGGTGATTTTTGAGGGCTGTGGTGAGTTAATGGAGCGACGTTTTAACATTTCTATCTTGAACAACCATGACAGCGCTTCTAAGTTTAATTTAACGAGGAGCTTATGTTTTTCACATATTTCATTTTTCTATTCAGCAAAGAAGTTCCTGTTTTTATTTTAGAAATATGTCTAAATGTAACTCTGTGAGAAGTTCGCATTAATACAGTTGACAAAAAATTAATGTTGAAATTTAAGGTTTTTCACCATATTATGTAAAAATTTGCCCAGAACAGCGGTCTTCTTGATACAAGAGAAAACTCAGGTTTTTAAGAAAATGGTCGTTTTATGAATTAATCGTTAGTCAATCGATAAGATCAATCAACTGTAAATTAACTCATTAATCGATAACTTGCATCCCTAAAATCAATGCAAAATATAACTGAAAGTTAAAAGTTTGGCCTAAAAGCTATAAAAACAGATATGGCATCTGTTTGGATGTACATTGTATGTTTATTTTAATAAGTAAAACTATTATGATTCTAATTTAATGCCCTTACTGTTAACATATACTTGAACTGATGTGAATTGAACTAATTAACGTAATAAGGACACCCCTAGCAGACACCAGTCTCCTTTTTTGTGTCACGTTCAGGATGTGCGCAGAGAAATGGCTGACTTTATTTCCATCCAGGCGTCTAAAATCAGAGAAGTAAAGCAGCCATTCACTGCTTGTGACATTTTTACTAATGCTCTGCATGACGCTGCTGACCAGACTGACCACAGTTACTTGCAACAGCACAGTGAGGTACTTACAGGAGTTTAATATTACCACAACACCTGATGATATTTAAAGATATTTATTAAGAGAAGTTTGTCTCCCAGGCGCTCAGCCAGGAGGCTGCATCTGTCGAGGAACGCTCTGAATCTCTCAGAGAACTGTGTGAGACTTTGACAGTGGAGAAATCCTCCGGCTCGGCAACAGACCAGCAGACAGAGCCTGGAAAAGTGCAGAAAACTCAAATTAAGAGGTAAAATAACGCACATCTATATAGTGAAACAGCATGTGTAGTTTACCCTACATTTAGTGCAAAAACAAAACAGTAATTTCTGGATACTCCACCCACTGAGCGTAACTTTTCTGTTTTCACGACGTAAAGCACTTTGAGCTGTCTTGTTACTGAAATGTGTTGTACAAATAAACTTGATTGAAACTTAATTGATTATAGTTTTAACCAAAAATTCACCACACACACACACACACACACACACACACACACACACACACACACACACACACACTTGTATTCTTTGTTAAAGTTTTATATTGAAAAAAACTGATTTAGAACATTTTTTCTTATTCTGATTTTATTTTGTAGTTATGTTGTATGAATTATTTTCATGTTGATTGTTAAAGTACCAGATTTTCCACAAAACTATATTTTTGGTACATCTGATGATGTGAATATTAAATGCTTAAAGTTTTGATCAGCTTCTCAGTACTGATTAACCTTTTTTACCAAACACTTTTTTACTTTTAATTGAGTAATTTCTTGGACAGCTACTTTTTAGTTTTACTTGAGAATTCATTCTTCTGATTAGGGCTGGAAAACAAATCAATTATAATATATATTGCAATAAATACGTAGACAATATCAATATAAAAAAGTATTCAATTTGTAGACTATTCAGTAAACTCAGATTCAGAGCTGCACAGCATTCTGGGTGATGTAGGCAGAGGAAAGGCTTTATCTGTTCAATGTCTCACAGCCAGCTAAGCTAGATCAGTGGAATCAACAAACTCACTCAACTCTTTGGTTACCTAGCAACTCACTCATTCTTTGGTTACCTAGCAACAACCTGTTGAGTCACTGGCGCAGCAACAGTTTAAGGTTCAGCTTCTCTGCCTCATAACTGCTTAAAAATAAAAACGATATGGAGTGAAATCTGTGTGTAAAACAGGAATACCACCAGTTTGGCAGTATTTCAGATATTTAATACAAAAACCTAATCAATAATTATCAATTTCAACTGATATAAAATTATTATGCTGAGATACGTTGTTCAGCCATCTTGTTCATCCCTGAATTCAGTTGATTTCAGGCTTTTGTGCAAATTTGTTTATTTTCATTATCAGCTTGTTGTTTTTGTTAGTTGTTCTGTTAAGTGTGTTTTATTTTTATCATTACATTGAAATTATTATTCTCTCTTTGCCAAATTCTAACAGATTTTCTTTAGAAAGTGTTGCTTAACTACTTGAATGTTTACCTGTGTAAAAAAAATCGTTACGTTTGATGATTTAACTGATGCAAAAGATTTTATTTCCAACTTTTATCTCTAATCCCTGCAGTCTCTAAATTTAATGAAACGTCTGTTGGGGTGAGTAGCTGCGGCTGCCCCCGGCCTCCCCCTCATCAGCGTCTCTTATCTCAGCAGGGGACAGCAGCCTGTGGTAAACCCCCCGCCGAGTCCGGCCGACACGCAGCCAGGCTGCAGTCTCGCTCCGGAGCGCCGCCTGGACGCGGCGCAACAAGACGCCTCGCCCTCAGGAAAGGCAGCGCGCGCTCAAAGAGCCGACGACGCCCTGCGGCTGCGAGTCTGGGACGTCCCGCCAGGGAACAAGGACCACCTGAGGCAGAGCCAGGGAGACGGGCGGGAGAAGAAGCAGAAGCCTTCACTTCGGGCTCAGGAGCAGCTGCTGCGAGCTCACCTGCTGCACATCACAGGGAGCGGTCAGCAGGCTCACAGTCATGTACAGGTATGATGAAATAAATTGTTTTCTTCATGTAATTTATCTCCGGAGCTTCATTTATTCACATGGTTAAGAGGTTGAATACCTGATGAAATAAAAACCTACATTTTAAAAGATGATTTGAAGTTTTTTCTGTAGAAAGACTTTAAGTAGATTATCGCCATAAACTACAGTCACCTTGCCTACAGTCTTTGTTTTAAGTTGTAGCTTTATTGCGTTCAGCAGTTAGTATTTGTCCTACAAAGCTTTAAAGTTAGATTGATGCAAAACAGACCTATTATATGTTTGAAATATTATTTTTTTCTTGTTTTAAATGTGTAAAAAAATACACATGTATTTTTTTACATGTGTAAAAAAATACATGTACAGTTAGCATGCTGTAAGTTAGCATGCTAACTTGTAAGCATGCTAACTTACATGCTAATGTAAGTTAGCATGTGTTTCACACATGCTAACTTACATTAAAATATAAGTAATTCAATAATAATTGAATTATTTTTTCAATTATTTTTTCAATTTTTTAAATAAGCAAATATTATTTTTAATCCCTAAATATTTTTTAGGGATTAAGGATATTTAATCCATAAATGTAAAAGTAAGCGATATAAATCCAGTTTTGCTCCAAAATTAAATTTAACATGGATTTAATCTATTTTTTTTATCTTGCCCTTATGAGGATACTGTATTTAAGTCAATGTTTTTATTTTTATTGTTTTTATGTTTTTTAACATTTTAAAGTATGGAGCACCTGGCCACATCTAATTATATTTATATTTATTGTGTAAAGTTTGCTGCTTGGTAAGACTTTACCTAATGCTATGAATAAACTTGATTGATTAGTTTATATTTTGTTGCTTCTTTTATTTTTTCTTTACCAATTTCAGCCATTAGCCTTTCAAATAATGAAAAAAATAATCTATATTTCCTTTGTGAATGTTTTCCTTCTTTCTGCTAAGGAATATTCCAGCTCAACTTGAATACCAGTCATAGTTTCATTGCTGTTTTTAGTTTTCTCTACCGGGTTCAAGTCATAACTCCGTCTTCTTTGCTTTACTTTCAGATTATTCTCATATCTGTTAGTGTGCTTTTGTGTCCTCATTGGTAAAATACAAAAATGATAGATTATATGTGTATATTTACACCAACCTGCCCAGTCAGAAACACTCTCAGCAGTTTCACCGGGCATGCTTGACCCGAACAGGACACTAATCTTTTGTTAATCGGATAGGCTCTCCGCTCCACCTTTTCCTCTCTGCTCTGATGATCTGTTACCTCACAGCTTTCTCATCTTCCAGGCTGTTGTTAGGAGCAACACTGTGGAGAGCAAACAGGAGGCAGAATGGACCGTCATCCCAGAACCAGATGTGCCACCGCAGCTGGAGCGCGCCACTAAACGGGACGCAGCAGGAAGGTACAGATTAAATTCACTAAAAAACACAAAACCTGACCTAGTATTTTTGATTTAGTTTCTACTGCAGCTATCTTATTGCTTGAAATGAGACAAAACTAGCGTACATGTAAAATTTCAGATACAGGAGCTTATTTTAAATCAATAATTCCTTAATATTGTTGGAAAGTTCTAGTTCCACTGGTGCTGTTACCTAGCAACAAGCCCCGCCCGTCACCTAGCAACCCAATTCTAGTTCCACTGGCAGATTATTTCACTTATGATGTGGAAAAATGTCTAATTATGAGTGAAATGGTTAATCAATATTAATGAATTATTTACTTAAAAGAAGCTTTTGCATTGCACACATATAATGTAAGAACTTTTTTCATTTTCATATGAAAGAGTTTCATTTTCATGACACTGATCAAAGAAGTATCAAACAGCTGCAGGTAGAAAATTTTATAAAATGTCTACAAGCCCTGTAACAATAACAAATTTTGCTGGATGATAAATTGCCCCAGAACGTATCGTGATAAATGATAATATTGTTGTTTTTGAGATAATTTTCAAGTAATAAAGCGGTAATGGCATTATAATGCATAATGATATTCTCAAAATCAACAACTTTAAGTTCTAATGAACATTTGACTCTGGAACTGGAAGAGATTTTAAATATCCAAAATAATTAAATAAACAAAACAACAGAAACATTAAATAAAATAAATTATGAAGTTTCTATAAACAAAAATTGTGCTTAAAAAAAGAAAAAGCATCAGACTAAAGACTTTTATCTTCCAGTTTTTGTAAGAAAGAGAACAAATGTTCAAATAGAAATTATTGAGCTTATTGTAATTTATCATACAGTTAATTGATTTATTGAGACAGACCTACTGCTACGCTTAACTAAGTTTAGTGGAGTATGAATAATTACATTTCCGTCATTAACACAGTTTACTAAAGGAATAGTTTTTTTCTGTGATTCCTGGTACAGCAGAATGGTTCCCCTGAAAAGTCCCTCCGACCCGATGGAGTCTGCAGTCGATCAGACGACAATAATCACGGAAAAACTAAACCAGATCATCAGTCAGCCTTTGGACGTCTCCTCTCTGGCGCTGGATGAATCCTCACTGTTTTCTGACCTGAAGGTAAACGACGGTTTCCCACCGGTCTGCGTCTGGACTGAGATATGCAAACATGAGCGTTAACCCTTGATGTGTTTCCCAGGAGGTAGATGAAACGCTGAAGGATGAGATGAGAAGGCTCTCAGAGGAGGAACAGCGAGGGCCGGCAGCCACATCGCAGCCGTTCCTGCGCCAGTCACTCCTCCTCGGTAACGTTCGTCATCTGGAGCAGCTCAGACAGCAGCTGGACGGCGTTCAATCCGCCGTGGAGACTCTGGATCACTTCCTGGCCACCCTGAGAGACATCAAGGCTGAGAGTCCAGCGCTGCTGACAAACCGAGACCCCAATGAGCGTAAAACTGAAACAGAGCTGCTAAAGGAGAGACATTCTTGGCAGGCAACAGTGGAGAGGTTGAAGCTTGCTCTGGCGCAGTCCCATGTTGTTGACTGCAGCTTAAAGGCAGCGGGGATGACTCTGACCATGGATGGAGCTTCTGTGACGTGTCGGGATGTGGCGGCCTTTCTGTCCGATCAAATGAGAGCCAAGAGGCGAGAGGGAGAGAAAGATCTAGATATTCTGGAAAAGAATGGCGACGAAAGCAGCGAGGACGTGGAGGAACCGAGATTTGCTCCAGTTGTGACAGATGAAGAGTCGACATTGGAGTTTAAGAGAAGGAAGCAGGAACCAAAAATCCAAATATCGGCATCTGAAGAGGGTTTCTTGCAAAGAAGCCCGAGCGGTCACGCTGGGAAAGCTGGAAACGAGCGTAAGGGTTTGGACCAGAGGAGGTCTGCCTTGTTGGCAGTGCTGAGAGAGACCAAAGCAGCAGCTGAGAGGTTGGAGCTGCTGGAGCCGACGCTGCCGGCCCTGCAGCAGAGGTACGACGCCCACCTGGCTCTGAGGAGATTCAGCTTAAACCACACAGCAGTTAAACAAATAGCTGCTTTCTCACTACAAACGTTAGCAAAACTTTTTCCATGTCAAAAAAACTTTTACTAGAAAATATGTTGTTTACGTTTATGTTAAAATTATCATTGTGTCGCGACAATAACCAGTGAGAAATCCAGGTCCTCTGCCTTCTAGTAGAAACTGGAGAAATCCATCACTCAGAAACAACCAAAGCAAGGAGGAGGGTCTTAGCGCTGTCAATCACCTCACGTATCTGCTGCTCTCTGCTACACACAACATAGTCTCCCACGAATGCTAATGCTAGTTAGCATAGCTACCGATGACAGTAGATAAATGGTTTTTCTGCCATTAGCACATTTAGCATCATGCACACGAGGATGACTCACAGCGCTGAGACCCGCCTCCTGGCGCTGATTGGTTGGTTTTGACCAGGAGCGTCGCATTTCTTCAGATAGCAGCACAGGGAAGAGCGAGAGTTTATTAGCGCTGTCAATCACCTCACATATCTGCTGCTCTCTGCTACACGCAACACAGTCTCCCACGGATGCTAATGCTAGTTAGCATACCTACCAATGACAGTAGATAAATGGTTTTCTGCTTTTTCTCTGCCATTAGCACATTTAGCATCATGTACACGAGGATGACTCACAGCACTAAGACCCGCCTCCTTGCGCTGATTGGTTGGTTTTGACCAGGAGCGTCGCATTTCCTCAGATAGCAGCACAGGGAAGAGCGAGAGTTTATTATTTTTTCCACAGACTATCTGGCTCACAACAAAGTGACAGCTTTAACAAAATATATGAAAAATAGATTCTTTAAAATAAAAATTACTTTTGAAATTCCAATTTGTGCAATTTTATGGTATAATTCTTATCCAGTCAAGCGTTTGGACAATTCAAGTAACTCATATCAGCTGCAGTGAACACATTAGGTGAGAAGTTTCTTGAACTTCCTCTGCAGGACGCGGGCTTTGACGGAGCTGGAGAGTTTTCTTGCCGGCCTTGACTCTGAGGTTCAGTACGTTCATGATGCGTCTTCAGAATCAGATTTTCCCAAAGAGAATCAGAGCAGAGAGGTGGAGGATCTCTGGGAGGAGACGAGGAAAGCCACATCAGAACGGTAAATTCAAGCTAAATGTAGCTGCTGTGTGTCTGTGATGTACGACAGCATGTCAGGGTAAATGCAGACAGAAAAAAAGGTTAAAAAAAAAAACCCTCAAATTTTGAGATTAATTTGTTAGAAAAATACTCAGAAATTTTCTAGGAAAATCATGGAAATTTCAGAGTTTCAAAAGTAAAACATTTTAAAACTTTGAAACGCAGAATTTCACATTTTTTTTCTAGAGAACTTCTAAGATTAATTTCAAAATTTATGAGCATTATTCTAACAAATTTTGGACTTTTGGAGCCCAGAAATACCCTTGTTTTTCTAGAAAATTTATGTTTTATCACAAAATTGGTTAGCTTTTTTCCAGAAAATTTTTGACTTTTCCATGGTTACCGTATTTTCCGCACTATAAGTCACACCGGATTATAAGGTGCACCTTCAGTGAATGGCCTATTTTAAAACTTTTTTCATATATAAGGCGCACCGCATTATAAGGCACATAGAATAGATGCTACAGTAGAGGCTGGAGTTACGTTATGCATCCACTAGATGGACCTTGCGGTCGCGAGGAGAGCCTTCCGTGACTGGGCCGGGCCGTGGCCGGATGAAGGTCACCCTTCTCCGTTCGCGCACAGCATGTTGGTGGAGAACGTGGTGCTAAATGACCTGCAGACGACCTGATTATAGACGGTTGGTAGGTATATAGGTCAGTCAAACTTTATTAACAAACCAGCGTTCTGACAACTATCCCAGCATGCACTGTGCGCTTCTTCTTCTACGGATGAAAAAGAAGTCGGCGGCTGCTTACCATAGTTGCTGGACCTGTTGTGGCTCAATATTGGTCCATATATAAGGCGCACTGGATTATAAGGCGCACTGTCGGCTTTTGAGGAAATTGAAGGTTTTTAGGTGCGCCTTATAGTGCGAAAAATACGGTAATTTTTCTAGAAAATTTGAAATTAATCTGAAACTTTCTGAGGGTTTTCTAGCAAATATTTGACTTTTCAAACTGAGATTAAGTTCAAAAGTCAGATTTTTTAGTTCTAGAAAGTTTTGGACTTTTGGAGCCCAGAAATATCCTTGTTTTGTCCAGAAAAATGTCTTAGATTTGCTGCAACATTTTTCTGTTTCTTTTTCTAGCAAATTTTTGACTTTTCAAACTGAGATTAAGTTCAAAAGTCAGATTTTTTAGTTCTAGAAAGTTTTGGACTTTTGGAGCCCAGAAATATCCTTGTTTTGTCCAGAAAAATGTCTTAGATTTGCTGCAACATTTTTCTGTTTCTTTTTCTAGCAAATTTTTGACTTCTCAAACTCAGAAATGTTCATGTTTTTTTTCTACAGGATTTGAGAGATTAATTTCAAAATTTCTGAAGATCTCTCTGGTGGAGCTGTTTTTTTCTAGAATTTCTTATTTTTATTCTTTGGTGGAAACGTACTCCTCCTGTTTCTTATTTTCTGTCTTGAGTTGCCCTGACTGTATTGATGTGTGTTAGTGAAGAGTTTGTGTTCACGCCCAGGCTGGAGCAGGCTCAGGCCCTGACAGAACTGCTGAGGAGGTTTCAGATCATGCGCGGTGAGCTGAGCGGCACGCTGCAGACGGCCGAGGCAACCATAGCTGAACAAGCCTCCTACGTCGGAAAAGATTACCTGCAGAGGCTTTACGCTAAGGTACAGCAGGATGTTAAATTCATAACCTTGTCTTGTTAAAACCAGAAATTTAAATGCAGTGATGGGCAGCGCTAGCTACGGCTAGTTGTGCCATGCTATTGTAGACATTAGTTCTGCTAACGCCAAAGCATTACCACACTGTATCATTAGCAGAAGCTAATGCTAAAGCGCTAAATTTAAATCAAATTAAATCTTGAAAAACTACAATCCTCTAGCACCAATTTAATTTTGACATATTTTTGATGTTCTTAGACATTAAATATTGTATTTATTTTCACATCTTGTCATCTAACCACCAAGTAAATTAGGAGTGCTTTGGAATTTGTCCTAAATAATTTTTTGGAAAAATTAACTTAGGGGAAACTAAGTGCACTAAATGTTTTCAAAGTTAGCAAAATGCTAAATGCAAAATTAGCTTCTCTATTAGCAGGTTAGCAGAATTGTGGCCTCCACTGTTAAAATGCAGTTTATTAAGGTTTCAGACCAACAAATAAACCAATAAATACAAATGAGAGCCTAGAAAACGTAATTTAAGCTTCCACTAGTTTCTAAATAACCAATTACGTTCAGAAGTTATAAAAGTCCCCCTGTGTTGTTATCTAATGTCATTATACATAGGACATCTGTTCTGTGGATAGTTCAGAGGATTGTTAGAGAACATTGTGAACTGAAAGCAACATGGAGTCCAAGGAACACAGGATAAAATCTAGTAGTTAATCTCTCATCTGAAATTGTTAAAACTGAACGTCCTCGAATTCTGTTGTAACAGGGAAACAGCATGGAAATGTTCAAGGTGAAAGAATATTTCCGCTTATCACATTAGGTTACTTTAAACTGTACAGTGTGAGAGATTTGTAATTTTTTTCTATGTGCGTTTTTGAAGGTTGGAGAGACGAAAGCAGAGCTGAACGGCCTGGGAGACGACATAGAGGAGGTCCGCAGCGTCTGCAGACAGCTGCAGTCTCTGCTGCGTCAGGTCCCGGGCTGCAGCGGCTCTCCGTTTGAGAACGAAGCCGACGCGCTGATGGACCGCTGGCTGGATGTAAGTTTAGCTTTTCACATCTTAATGCTGCAATTTAAACCAAATAATTACTTTACAATATGCATAAATAAAAAAAAAAACTGTCCTCAGCTGGTTAAAGAGCCACATTTCTCTATTATTTCACTCATAATATCAAATTAAAATAAATAGTTATTTTACTTTAGAATAATTTAAATTCTTGTTTCAAATTACATGGACAAAATTTGTGATCTGATAATGAATTTTATTAAATTCAGCTCAGAAACATTTAGTGCGATCAGAACATAAAAATAAACCAGAGTCAGATCAATGTGACGCACTTCCATCTCTGGATACAAAAACAAGCCGCTAAGCATTCTGGGAAATAGTTCCCACTCCTGTCTTTTTCTTCTTTCAGTTTTTTAAGTGCTAACCTAAAAACTCTTAGAGGTTTGACTAAATTAATAAAAAGTTCACAAACTCACATATTTAGATTCAAAATCTAAAACTAACTAAATTTATTTGACTTAAAGAGTTGAAGATACAACTAAATGCGACTCAAATGTTTTACAGTGTATAAAATTCCAGCTATTTTAGGTTATTCTACCGTATTATGAATGCATCTTCACTTTCTCTCCCTGTTTTGCTGCATACATGCAGATAAATTCAAGTTAAAAGTTTGATAGTTTACAGTAAAGTTTTGTGCTTTGCTGTAATAAAATCTCTTTGCTCTCTGCAGCTGTCTGAAAGAACCGATTCCCACCTCGAAAACCTCCATCTTTGCTTGACGTTGTGGGACGGAGTCCTGCAGCTGGGGCAGGAAGTAGTTAGCTGGACCAACAGCAGAACTGCGGCGCTTTCTCAGGGTCCGTCTTTCCAGACTGAGGACCACATTAAGGCTCTGCAGGTAAAACCGAGTCTCTGCTGTGTTTCGGAACATGAACCGGTTACGATTCCCCAGCTGGCTTTTTGAAGGATATTAACTTCTTTCACTCTGGCTGCAGAATGAGATTATGACCCAGGAGGAGAGTGCACGGCGTTTCCACAGGAAGGCTGCAGAGATTCAGTCGCTGCTTCAAAGTGCAGAGCCCCCTCTGGAGCTGCAGGTTCACCAACGATGCTTTGCTTTCACTTAGTTTTGGTTTAAGGTGTAAATTTCAGGATGTATAAATATGAAAATCTTGTTCTGTAGCAAACCTGAAACCAGAAAGTTCCTTCAGAGTTTCTGCTCGACACTTCAAATATATGAATATATTTTGTAAAATTTTGAACACTAGAATATATTTCTCTTTAAATTAAACTCTTTAATCAGAAACAAAGTTGCTATGTAGAATCTTATGAAAGTTTTTTTCTGTTTTTAAGGTTGTAGAGACCCAGATGAGAAAGAAAATAGAGCAACTGAAGGAGCTCCTTTTGGAAAGCGAGGAGGTGTACAAGCAGACGGTGGCCACAATGGGACAAATTACCGAAAGGATGACAGAGTCTCTCAGCTCCCTGCAGAAGATTCAAGACTCCCTCCGCAGTTTTTCCGCTCCAGACGTTGCAACAGTCCTGGCAAAACTTAAGGTAACTGCTTTAATGACGCTTTTTTTTAGTGTTGTTAATTAAAATTCACATTATTTTACACATTTTTTTCCTTTTAATTGGGTTTCAGTTTCAGCTGGTTCTAAAAAACACCAACCCGTTTTTTTCGGCAATAAGTTAATGTTTTTTTTAGTGTTTGGGAAATTAGGTGGTTTAAAAACATTTGAAATGTAACAAATGCCCCTGACCTAGTAACCCCAGTGAAGCCCAACCCGTTACCTAGCAACCCGAGAATCCCAGCCCGTTACCTAGCAACCCGAGAATCCCAGCCCGTCACCTAGCAACGCAAGCTGAGCCCTGGCATGTCTGGTCAACCGGTTTTACCGCTGTGTGCGCTATACAAAAGGTTTAAGTTTCTAATTATGTTTTAACTTGTTAAACAAAAACTCCTTCACAAGTTTGTTCCAGCGTCCTTCATTCGGTCAAAAGTTGCTTATTTATGGTGAAATTTGTGTTCAAAAATATGAGATCACTATTTAATTTTCTCCAGTTAGAACTTCTTTCTCAAGGAAGTTTTAACTGGAGATTCGTGTTAAGCTTTGCTCAAATTTGCTATTTCACTGTTTCTAAAATGCTCATTTGTAATAGTAACATCTTCTACAGCACAGGTGTCAAACTCAAGGCCAGTGGGCCAAATCCGGTCCACCACAGCTTTTTATGTGGCCCTCTAGATTCTAGACTAAACACTAAGTGAGCTTAAATATCATGTTATCAATCAAATCAATGCAGTTTTTATCTGTTTACTGTATATCAATCAGTCCCTCCAGTTTCTTGAGAATTATCATGGAAATTCACACAAAATCAACAAATTTCCGCACTTTTTTGGGTTAAAACATAATTAGGAGTTTATTGCAGATTTTTCTCAAAAATTGTCAAAAACTTTCTTACTTGTACTAAACAGCTGCCTCAGCCTTAATTGATGTCAGATTATAGTCCATAATTTATACAGCAAGGAATAAAAAGTCACATTTACTGCCATAAATAAGAGCTAACATTTCTAAATTAGTACCACAAACACTCTGATTTTTTTGGGTGGGAAAAATCACAAAAAGAATCACAAAATCCTGGTGGGACTGAAAAGATGTTCAATATTATATTTAAATTTTAACGACTCATTGATATATTAACAGTTAGTGATCAGGTTTTATCAATACATTCTGGCACAACCGGCCCTTTAAGAGCGTTCATGATCCTGATTTGGCCCAAAATGAGTCTGACACCGCTGCTCTACAGGAATTATGTCGGCAGCTCCACACTGAAGATGAACAAGCCCAGAGTTTACTGGAGGATGTGCAGGTTCTGGCCTCCATCGCCGGCCCGGACAGCCTCCACAGTCTGTCTGTCAGAGGGATTCAGCTGGAGGAGAAACTCAGAAACACACATCAGCTTTTCGCCGAGGTGGAGGAACAAACCGAGAGGAATGTCCAACACCTGGACAGGTAACCTCACGTTTCCATTCAGATCACCTTCTGGGAATGTAGTCATTTAAATGGGTTTGTTTAGTTCTTCTAACAAAGCTGTAACGATGAAATTCTGTTGATTTTGTCTGACTTTGTTCAGTTAATTTAGTTACCAGATTAATCGTATAGAAAACTGCCACATTCTGCATATTTTTTATTCAAGCCTTAGAAATGCATTAAAAGATAGAAATAAATCAATTCTTTTTTTTAAAAAAATGAGAATAACATTTTATTGCATAAAATGCAATAAAATCCATTCAGTGAATGCCTGATCATTTGTAGCAAAGAATACATCTGCAAAAAAAACTTCTAACATGAAAAACTTTGACTTTTCTGCTTGACTCAGTTTTAATAGTGTTGGATGGTCTGTTAATTATTTTTTGGATTAACAGATTAAAAACTTGATAGCAAAATATGCTTAATTAGAACCAGGTGAAGCTAAATTAGGGGTAGAACATATTCAGAGACAAACGTTTTTTTTCATATTAAATGTAAAATGTATGTTGTTCATTAGTCATTAATTGAGTCTGTCTGCTCCAATTACTGATTAAACAATTACTAAATTAGTTGATGATTATTTCAATGATTGCATAATCATGATTAATCCTATTAATTGTTTAATTATAAAAGAGTTATTCTTGAAGTTCAGACTTAAACCTTTTATTCACAGGCTGGGGAATAAAAGTCAGGCAGGAAAAAGGCTAAACTGGAGACAAAAGCAGAGCTGCAGCACGTTTAGCTTGTTTTTATTTAGCAGTAGGTCCTGCTCTATGTGGGAAAGTTTTCCCTCATTGTAATCACTTTACTCTATTGTATACTGTGCAGTTTGTGCATTAAACCTGTGGCCTCTGCAGGCTGCAAACGGAGAAAGAGCAACTGGAGAAGTGGCTTTGTGCAGCTGAGGAAGAGGCACTGAAGACGAAGAATCTGAGTTTTCTGCAAGAAGAAGCAATTCAGCAAAGGTAATTAAATTAAATTATGAGTTATTACAACAGAGGTTGCACAAATCTGATCCAAAGGCCATATTTGTTTAAATAAAACATGTTAAATAAATAATGCTTTTGTCATTTTTATAAAAGTTCTGCAGTATGCTGCAGTTCTGTCAGTTATATGGTTCATTTAAAGAAAATAAAAACACAATTTCTAACCAATAATATTGTTTAAATACAACTACCTTAAATACATATTTATATGTTTGCTTTACTCCATACCCTAGTTTTTTTATTTTTTTATTTTACTCTTTATAGTAAATATTTAGGTAAGGTAATTTTATTTATGTAGCACATTTTCAGCAACAAGGCAATTTTACAAAGTCCTTTACATGAATCAGAAGGAAATGCAAACAAAACAACAAACCATAAGATAAAAGTATAAAACTACATTTTGGTTCCTCATGTTTAAAAAGAATAAGAATAAATAATCCATAATTTATAAACTAGTATGGGTTTCTCTGGATTCTAATAAAATATTTGTTTTAGATAACCAGATATTTTCACAGTGTTTGGAAAACCTGGAGTTCCATTAAACATTAAGCTATGTGTTGTTTATTAATTATTATTCATCTATGATTTGTTTCTCATGTTTTTTATTCACTGTAAAGAACATCTAGCTTCTCAATCTGCAGTAAACTCCCAATTATGTTTTAGCAGAAAAAAGTGCAGGGATTTGTTGATTTTGCATGAATTCCCATGATAATTCTCAAGAAACTGGAGGAACTTATCGATATATTTAGAATTAAACGGATAAAAATTGCATTGATTTGGCTGATAACATAATATTTAAGCACATTTAGTGTTTAGCTTAAAACTTAGAGGGCCACAGAAAAAGCTATGGCGGGCCAGATTTGGCCCACGGGCCTCCAGTTTGACACATGTGATATAAAGAGTCTAACTGACTTGTTTGTAGTTAATAATTAGTTTGTTCTGTGTGTTGCAGAGGGAGATCAGAGCGCATTGCTGAGCTCGTATCGTCTTTAAGAAGCAGTAACCTGCAGCACTGCGTGCTGCTGCAGCAGAGCTGCGATCTGCTGCAGCAATGTCAAAACTTCTGCACAAACCTTGGAGGCGTTTCGGAGGAGGCGACGCCCCGGCCGAGTAACAATTCAGAAGCATTTCAGGGTTTGGTTGAATCCATCCAGTCCTGGTTTGATGATCTGAGACAGAGTGACAGAGGTGAAGAAATTAAAACTTCAGCAGAGCAAAGACTTCGTCATGCTCAGGTAGGAACACAATCCACATTCTAAACAAATGCAAATATTCTTGCAATATTTAGCAAAAATGAACAAAATTACTTATTTTTGTGTAATTTAAAGATCTTTAAACAACCTAAAACATCACAAAATTAACTTCCAAACCATTTTATTATTAGTTTCCCACAATTTAGCCTTTAATTATCCAAAGGTAATTATAACTGATGATAAAATATTTGTCAATTTGTGAATCTCAAATTAAAATTCCACCTTTTGATGCCAAATAAACATTTAAACTGTGTTTTTAAAAATGTCTGTTATACAGCTTGAACAGAGCGATGCAAAGTCCTTCCCCCCACTTCTGTAAATATGGTGGTGGGAGCATCATACTGTGGGAACGCTGCTTTTTGTTAGCCATAGGAAAGCTGTGAAAGACTCGAGATTGGACTGTGTTCTAGATTACAACACATTCTGGATAGAATGGTCTAGTCAAAGTCTAGCCCTAAATGTAAATGAAACTCTGTGCTTGAGCTATTTCTCTAGATATGCTGGTAATGATATGCCCTAAAAGAAATTTCTAATAGCAGTGAAAAGTGGTGCTAGATACAAATGCACACCACACTTTTCAGGTTTTTACTCTTAAAAATGTTAAAATATGAATTGTATCTTTTCCATTTCATAATTACATCTATTTTGAGTTGGTCTGTCATGTGAATATAAAAAAAAATTAAAGAAGTATGAATAAGTTAGCAAATCATTGATACATTTTCTCCATTTGTCTAAAGTTTGTCCAGCTTGTTCTAAGCATGTTGTGAAGAAATCATGTTGCTGCGACTCATAAACCGAACAAACTGGAATCACCGGTTAATGTATTTAACAGAGCAGACACAGTAATCTAAATAAACAGATTACGTGTCCCGCTGCTCATCCCTGAGTCTGTGAAACATTTTGTTTTTGTTTCAGGCTGTGCTAAAGGCTACAACTGGAGCGGAAACGCGTCTGGAGCAGCTCAGAGCTACTGGAGAGAGTCTGAGCCAAAGATTGTCTCCAGACCTGAAACGAGACGTTCAGGTGAAGATTCAGAAAACACAACAAGACTGGAAGAACCTTTTGGAATCCGTTCAGCCTTATTCCAGGTGACTTGAGCCAGAAATATCTACTCAAAAACTCAGATTGTCTCAGTTTTCAAACCTTCTCCAGGGCCGGCCCAGGGCTTTTTGGGGCCCTGGGCAGATTTTCATTTGGGGCACCCATACCAACATGTCAACACCGGATTATTTTTCATTCCTGTGTTTAACATACCTGCTATCATATTAGCATCATTTGCAATTAGGTTACATAATTATGGCTGTTTATTTGAACCCTTTAATAGCAATCTAATATATATATATATATATATATATATATATATATATATATATATATATATATATATATATATTTAACTGTAGAGTAATATTTAGGTATTACATAATATTTTAATTATTTGAAAGTAACATCAGCTGATAAGCACTAAATTTGTAGTAAACATGTTAACAAGCTTGAAACAGCAGAAAGAGTTTAATCTATTATTGTTTTAACAGCTGTAATAAAAATAATATAGAAATTACTTTTTGACATGTAGTTTGTATTATTCAGTTGCTGCGTATCCATTGGCCATATAGTTGCACAATTTGGAATTATGAAAATAAAATTTCTTACTGGAAACACAGCAATTAAAAAAAAACTCACGTATTTTGATATAGAAATTTAGTTCTAGGTTGAGTAAGGAAATTAGTGTATTTTAGCATGTGAACAAACTTATTCACGTTATTTTGTTTTGTTTTTTAAATGGAAACACAGCAGTTTGCAAAATTTATAAGTTTTCAGTTTATTGACAAAGTGTTGTGCACATTTGTAATGGAAATGCAGCTTCGGGCTCTTGGGGCTCCCCTGTTGGGCCCCCTGGTGGTGTGGTGGTCCTAAGCAACCGCTGAACTCGCGTTGGGCCGATTCTGACCTTCTTTGTTGGTCTGTTTATTAAGGAGCTTTTGTGATGTTGTTTTAGGGCACTGGAAGATGATTTGGAGCTCTCCTCCGCCTACCTGACCAGCAGGCAGGAGGCTTCCTGCAGAGTGGAAGAGCTGAAGCACCAAGCGGAGCGGCTTCCATCTTTATTCCCCTGGCCGGGCTCTGCCGAGCGAGCGCAGGCCTGCCTTCTCGCCCGGCAGCTGCAGGCTGAATCTGAATCTCTGAAATTAACCTTAACCAGTCTGGATGAGAAGAGGATGGAGCTGGCTGAGAAAACCAGGAACGCCATCTGGAAAGATTCCTCCTGGGATGAGTTGGAAACCCGTTGGGCAGGACTTACGGCAGAAGTGAAGGTGATAGGATTTTACTGCCAGTTGAGTTCATGTTAAAATGCATTAGAAATTGATAAATAACGTCTTTATTTTTGTACAACGTCACAGATATTTTAAGAATGGAAAGATAACAGACCACATATCCAAAATCAAACAAGTAACTAAATAGGTAATACATTAATTAATGCAATAAAATTAATTAAATCGGTTGTCTTTAACTTGGGGATTGTGAACGCTACACTCCAAAAACACAAACTCTTATTGAGTATTTTTGGCAGAACACTCTTGGTTGCCTAGCAACTCACTCACTCACTCTTTGGTTACCTAGCAACAACCTGTTGAGTAACTGCAGTTTAAAGTTCCGCCACCGTTACTTATAGTGTCTTAAAAATAAAAAAACAACGTGGAGAGAAAACGGGATCAAACAGGAAATCTCATATATTTCCCGTTTTAAATTTTATATATTTAAAACTAAAAACTAACATAAACACAATATTGACTGATATGAAACATTTAGATGGTGATATGTTTTTCAACCATATCGTCCGGCCCTGGTGAATTGTTTTCATTTTTACATTTTACTCTGTCTGATGATGTATTATTTAAATAATAAGTGATTGATTGCGTATCCTAATTAGTAATAATTCCCTGGAAGGCCAGATTTTAAAATACACGGAAGCAGTATTTTAAAATCTTACGTGAGTACAGGGACCTCTGAGTTTGAGTTGCTTGGTCTGAAATGTCCGCAGGGTTTGTGCGCCCACCTGCAGAAAGGTTTGAGTAAGGAGGAAGAATTGGGCCAGCTGCTGCAGGCCTGCCACCACCACCTGACAACCCTTCAACAGAGGATGACGGCCTGCCAGCCCCGAGCAGAAAGCTCCGGCGGGCTGACCTCTGATGCAGCAGCTCTGGAGGTAAAACCCTTTAAGAAAGCTGACTCTGCATATTCTCTTTCCACCTGTATCATGTCTCACATTTCTCTTTTCCTCCATCCGCTTCCCAGGCTTTGCTGAAACAAGTAACAGAAATTGAAAAGGAGCTTTTAGTGCTCGTAACGCTCAGGGATTCCCTCGCAGCCAGCTGCACAGCAGAAGCCCAAGCCAGCCTTTCAGAGCAAATCAGTAACCTTCAAAACCACAAGAGGGCGATAGAGCGTGCAATCCCTCTGCAGGGAGAAGCCTCCCTTTTACAGGCAGATCTAAGAGATCTTGGCAAAAATGTGGAGGAGCTGTCTGTGTTGCCAGATGTCTTCCAGCTGACACAGCAGTGGCGTTCGGTACAGGTAACATTAAAGGATACTGCAAAGTGTCACTACATCTCCAAATAAACACATGTCAAAAACTGCATGCTTGCTTTCAATAACATAAACATTTGTGCTTCTCAGGAGTGGGATAACAGATTGACACAGCTGGATATCAGAGCTAATGGCCTGCAGAGGACCAGGGAAACGCAGGAAGTGCTTCCTGCAGAAGCCATTTTTACTGTCAGTGCTGTTTGGAAAGAACTCCTCAGGTACTTCGTCTCAGTTTATGACAGCAAATAAAGGCAGATGTGAGCTGCAAGCAGCTCTGTAACCGAGACAGACAGCAGAGGATGGCTGATTCAGCAGAAAGAATGGAGACAACAACGTTCTTCTTGTGTTATTTATTTTTTTATGGAAGCAAATTCTGTTGTGCAAATTCAGTAAAATGATATATAAAACAGACTGATCTGAAAATGTCATAGCTTTGGCAGAGAAGTATTAGGGTCACACTAAGAATATAAAATCATAAAACTATGAGATTAAAATCATAAAAGGATGAAAATAAAGTCGTAAAATTGAGAGTCATAATGTTACTAGAATAAAGTTGCATGAAAATAAAATCATTACTTTAATATCGACTATTTTAAAAATATTATGACTTTATTCTTGTATTATTTCAACTTTATTCGTTTTTCTTGTTATATTGTGACTTTATTCTCATACGACTTAATTCTCATTACATTATGATTATTATCTTAATTTAAATGTGTTAATTTTTACTAGTAGAGAGTCACAGAGTTCATGGATATAGTGACTTCTGTGACAGAAAGACGAGAGAAGTCATTTTCATTTCCATAAAAATTCACTTTCCATTCATTTCTAAAACTTTTTGAATAAAAAAGCTGAATTCTCTCCTTTTTTGTGCCCTAAATCCAGCCTGAGGTCAGTTTTTAACCAGAAAAAGGAAGAATGTGTGGCCGTGACGGGCGAGGCGGTGAGAGGCGTCATCAGAGATCTGCAGCTGTGGATCCAAGCAGCGGAAGTTCAGACGTCACCTGGGCAGGTAATTCACAAACGTCTGCATTAATGTTTCCATTAAATATGGATCAGGTTGAGGTTTAGATTCAACCCAAAAAGTTAATATATTACTGCCATGTTATCGCAAACATTTATTTACTGTTTTATTTTGATACAGAAGCTGAAATTTAAGTCAACTTTATAACATAACACAGGAACCAATGAAACAAGCAATAAATGTTCACATCAATTATATCAATCAACTTGTTTGTTTTATGTAATTTATAATTTTAGATTCTAATTTACACGTCTGAATAAATCTTTTAATGATTAACTGTTGTTTCAAAGTCCCTTTTCTTTGCCAAAAATGTTCAAATTTAAACTTTTGCTGCAAAACATGTACATACATTTTTTTTTCAAATTAAAAACTTAAAGTACATAAACTTTTTCGATTTTAATTTGCATGTCTGAATCCTTTTTTTAATTGATTCAGAGTAGTTTCATGCAAACTTGAGTTTGCATAGTCCTTTTTTTGCCAAAAATGTTCAAATTTAAACTATTTCTGCACAACATGTGAATTAAAGTTGTGACTCAGCTCTCTGTGCTTTTGTAAGTCAGAGAGGCTTCAGCCTCCGAAGCTTTTTTCGGCTGCACTTTATCTTAATAACATGAAAATTACCTTTCCCTTTGTGCCTCTCAGTCCAAGCAGGACAGATTTTTCTCATAAGTTTCTTTTGTATTATTCTTTTATTCATTGAGCTTTAAAATGCCACAGATGGATCCATCCTCTAACTTATAATCCAAGCGTTGGACCTTTCCCCTCTTCGCTGTTCTTGTTAAAAATAAAAAACAGGGATAAGCGGGTGGAATGCGTGAGGAGTAGACGCACGCTTGGACTGCTGCTACATTTGTGCTTTTTATACCTTCTTAGAACCCCATCTCCCATTTTTATTTTTATTGTTGTTTTTTATTCCCTCTTTTTGTATGTGTATTTTGCGGGTCTTCCTTATCTGCATGTATTGGTGCTACTCATTCCATATGTGCTATATTCATAGCTCACTGTCATTTTCAGATCTATCACACCAAGTACTGACGCCCCATTGGCACCAGGGGATTCGTTAAGATTTGTCAGTTGGAATGTTAAAGGGTTGAACTCTCCTATAAAGCGTAAAAAAGTATTTAATCATCTAAAACACTTAAACACAAGAATTGCTTTCTCACAGGAAACACATTTAAAACTGTGTTTTAAATGTGTTTAAAACACAGGCTCGTCAGACCTGTGTCTGACGAGCCTGCAGACCTGACTCAGGTCTGACGAGCCTGAGTCAGACCAGCTCAGGCTCGTGGTGGGTGGGTTGGCCAGGTGCATCATTCATCATTTAATAGCAAGGCACGTGGGGTTGCTAGTCTAATACATAAATCTGTTCCCCTCTCTGTGACCAAAGTCATATCCGACCCTAACGGCCGTTATATTATTGTCCTGGGAAGAATTATCTGTAGCAATTTGGCAATAGTAAACGTATATGGTCCGAATTGGGATGATGAGGATTTTTTCCAAAACATTTTCTTCTCACTTCCTGGTCTGAATAACAGCCAGCTCATTCTTTAACTGCTGCCTCGACCCTTTGCTTGGCCGTTCCTCAACAAGTCATATTCAGTGTCTTCCAAAGTTTTACATACATTTATGCAGCAATATGCAGTCTCAGACGTTTGGCGTTATTTCAACCCTAACACCAGAAAATGTTCCCTTTTCTCCCCAGTGCGTTCTACTTTCTCTAGAATTGACTTCTTTCTTCTGGATAACAGACTGCTCTCCTCAGTTTGGTCATGTTGCTGTAATCCCATCGTAATCTCAGACCATTCTCCTGTCATCTAGGATCTCTCTCTCGCGGGTAGACCTGCTTCACGGCCTCCGTGGCGTTTTAATTCGGTTTTACTCAATGATCCTGTGAATGACCGTTTAGACCTGTTTGTCGCCTCTAATGTTACTCTAGATGTATCTGCAGCAACAGTTTGGGAGACATGTAAGGCGTATTTATGGGGGCAGATAATAGCTTACTCAGCATATCTTAGAAAAACAACCACACAAAAAAGTCTTATCCTGTCTAGTGCTATATCTGACCTGCAGAGTCCCCTGCTCCAGACCTTACCAAACGTTTGTTGATAAAAATGGCTGAATTTGACACTCTAGCCTCTGACGCAGCTGCGGCACGATTATCAAAAAGCCGTTGTAGTTATTATGAGTTTGGTGACAAGCCCAGCAAAATTCTTGCTCATCCGATTCGGCAGAGAGCTTCAAACCAGCACATCGCTGAAATTCACATCTCCAATGGGACCTCTATTAATCCACAAACTACTAACGATCAGTTTAGAGACTTCAGAGTGTTTACCCGATCAAGCTCATTATGAAAGTTTCTTTGATAATTTTTCTATCCCAACAATTGATCCAGAAACGGCCTCTGACTTAGACTATCCCTTTCCGCTCGCTGAGGTCAAGAGTGCTATATTATCAATGCAGAGTGGAAAATGCCCTGGACCTGATGGTTTTCCATCAGAATCCTACAAGGTCTTTTCAGAAAAACTATCTCCCCTTCTGCTTAACATGCTTAAAGAAGCTTATGAATTTGGTGTTCTCCCTCTCACAATGCGACAAGCTACTATCTCCCTTATCCTAAAGAAAGATAAAGATCCACGAGTCTGCAACAACTATCGGCCAATTTCAGATGTCAAGATTTTGGCAAAGATGTTGGCAAAACGTCTGGAGGTAATCACGACCAAAATCATCAACCCTGACCAGACAGGCTTCATTAGAAACAGACACTCCTTTCATAATATTAGGCGGTCGCTAAATATAATATATTCACCTACATTAGCTGATACCCCAGAAGTGATTATCTCAATGGATGCCGAAAAAGCTTTTGATCGAGTAGAGTGGTCCTATTTGTTTTACACCTTACGACGTTTTGGCTGTTCCTTTGTTTCCTGGATCAAACTGTTATATACTTCTCCATTAGCCAGTGTCCGCACAAATAATGACCACTCAGAATATTTTCACCTTGGCCGTGGAACCCGTCAGGGCTGTCCACTCTCCCCTCTTTTGTTTGCAATTGCTATAGAGCCTCTAGCTGCAGCCCTTAGATCCAGTCCCATCCACGGCATCACAAGAGGTGGTCTGGACCATCAAGTCTCTTTATATGCTGATGACCTGCTACTCTTTCTCTCAGACCCAGAGACCTCCATGCCTCCAGTATTAGACCTGCTTGAAAAGTTTGGACAAATAACTGAACTTTAATAAAAGTGAGTTATTTCCAATTAATGATGCAGCTACGGCCTACACTGGCTTACCATTCAAGATCTCTCTGCAAGCATTTAAGTACCTGGAAATCCATGTAATTATTCACAACTTTTTAAAGCTATTTCTTCTCCCTTACTTGACCAGCTGACTCAGGACTTATGGTCCATGCTGCCACTTTCTTTAGCAGGCAGGATCAGCTGTATCAAGATGAATGTTTTGCCGAAACTCTTGTACCTCTTCCAGTGCTTACCAGTATTTATCCCCCAAAATATATTTTTTTAGGACGCTCGATGCTTCAGTTTTTCAGTTCATATGGAACAGAAAACCTCCTAGAATACGAAAGGGTATCCTACAGAAAAGTAAGGAAATGGGAGGGCTTGCCACACCAAGTTTCTTATGCTATTATTGGTCTGTTAATATTCGTACAATGTTATTTTGGTGCAATGCGAACTGTGAGACTCCCAAATGGTTACCAACAGAAGAGGCCTCATGTAGCTCTGCTTCCTTGTACTCTCTTTTATGCCTTCCCCCTGCAACATCTCCTATAAATTACACCAACAATATAATTAAGAACTGCCTTAGAATATGGGCTCAGATTATGCAACATTTTGGGATCCAGAGAATACCTCTTTTGTCACCACTAAACTCGAATCCTCTATTTCCACCTTCACTCATTGATAAAACTTTTTCAGTTGGAAAAGCCATGGGCTTTTTTCTCTGAAAGATCTATACTTAGATGGTACTTTTGCCTCATTTGCTCAATTATCTTCAAATTTTAACTTACCAGCTGTCCACTTTTTTAGATTTCTACAAGTTAGATATTCATCATCGTTTCCCAGGTTTTCCAATAATTCCTGCCCCCAATATGGTTGATCAACTGCTAGAAATTAGTCCCACTGCAAAGGGTACAATATCAAAAATATACACCCTCTTAACATCCAACATGACTCCTGGGCTTGGCCATCTTCAGGCTACTTGGTCTGATGATCTTAACACAGAGATCGATAATGAAATGTGGCAAACTATTCTGGAACGCATTCACACCTCATCAATTTGTGCCCAACATAGAATATTTCAGTGTAAAGTCGTCCACAGAGTACACTGGCTCGAATCTTTCCGGACGTGGATTCAAGCTGTGTGAAGTCTGGTTTGGGCCCAGCCACTCTCGGCCACATGTTTTGGACCTGTTCCTCCCTATTTCAATTTTGGGAATCTGTTTTTGACTCACTTTCTGTAATCACCTCGACCACAGTACAGCCATCTCCACTCGCTGCTTTATTTGGGGTTCTCCCCAAAAACCAGTTACTGCCACCCCATCATGCTGACCTTCCTCACGCTACTGGCTAGGCGTATCACACTGATGCATTGGAAGAATCCTCTCCCACCCTCACAATCTCATTGGATAAAAGATGAAAGATGATTTTTCCAGTTTCATTCATGAAACTGAAAAAGTTAGGCAAACTCTCAAAGGCTCTGAAATCACATTTTCAAGAATCTGGTCACCGTTTCTGGACCATGTCAGGTCTTTGACGCTCGATGTGACCCGATGAGTGGTGCTCAATGGCATACACCCTTTATCTAAGCCTTATAACAATTTTAGTAGCACAGAATACATTAAGCCCTTTAAGTGCCCCATTTTAGTTGTTTTCTGTTGAATTTATATTTTATTTCCTTTCTGTTACCTCTGTTTTTTAGTTATCTACTTTATATCCATGTACTTATGGAAATAATTGCTGGATTTTTGTTTGAATGTATCTTGCTTTGTTTTTGGTTCTTGTCTTGTCATTTATTAGTTTATGTTTATTCTCCAAAGTACTGCCTCAAGTATGACTTGAATGTCTATGTATGGTGCTCATTGTTTTGTTAAAAATCAGAAAGAAAAAACAGGATGCAGCTCATTCCAGCAGGAGTGAGCTATCTTCTTAGTGATAGTGATGTTTTCATAGTAATAAAAAAACAAATCTAAATGTAATTAAAGCTATTTTTTGCTCTCTCATAGGCGGTTCTGGATGAAGGTTTACAGCTTCAAAACAAACTTTACGACGTTCTTTCCCAGCAGAACATTCTGGTAAATTGTCTGGGTGAAGAAATGATGAAAACTCTGCTGAAAAGCGCTTCAGAGGTTTTGCTGGAAAGTCGAGGCCTGGTGAGAATATTCTTATTAAAGTGTCTAACTTATGGCCCGGGGGCCAAAAATGGCTCACAGTAGCTTTTTTTGGACCTTCAGAATAACAGTTGTGTGCTTAAATGTTATGTTATCAATCAAATCAAAGCATTTTGTCTCAGCATGTTGCCAAATTACATCGTCAGTCTCTCCACTTGGTCACTATTCCACCAAATCCAAGCAAAATCAACAAATTGTTTCACGCTAATGTATAATTGTGTTTATTGCAAAATTTCTGCAAAAATGTTCAAAAATATGACTAACTCCCACCTCCAGGAGGCAGTATTTCCTACTTCTGCTGCACTACTTTATTTGACGTCTGTGATTGATACGGCGAGTGAAAAGTAATTTATAAGTACACGTATCAAAAATATTTAAACAGTTCTGGAAAAATGCTCAGTTTCTCTGATTTTATTTTTTATAGTTAAATAATGAGATAAATACATTTTTAATAATCTGGAATAAATTTACAAATATACATATGAGAGACTCCATAAGAACAAATAAAATTTGGCCAATTTTGTACTAAAAAACAACATAATTTTTCTTTCTGAATGTAGATTTATACAACTCTCTAAAAAAATTTAGCCGACCACTTAAAATGATCAGTTTTTCTGATTTTACTTTTGATAGTTATATGTTTGAATAAAATGAACATTGTTCTTTTATTCTATGAACTACTGACATGTCTCTGAAATTACAAGCAAAAATGTAGTATTTATTTTCAGAAAATGAGAAATATAAGGTCAAAATAAGAAAAGAAGCAGAGCTTTCAAACCTCAAATAATGCTAAGAAAATGACAATACTAATGTTTTAAGTTCAGGAATCAATATTTGGAGGAATATCCAGGTTTTCAATGCAGTTCAGTGCAGTGAGCTTCTAATTTTTGTATATTTATATATTACAAAATTTTGCACAAATATGTATATATTAGCACCACAAAATTAGTGATTTTTATTACAAACAACATCACAGAGTCAATCATGAAATCCTGGAGGGAGTGATTAATGTGAGAACAATTAAAATGTTATTTAATTTAAAGACAAACTCCACACATAGCTACTGATTAATATTTTTGTTTTTTGTGGGGGTTTAACAGATTAATCAAATGCAAACAGAAATGCCAAACGGAGGTGAAGAAAAAGCCGGAGATGTTTGTGAACCCAACTCAGACAGACACCAAGATGGCCGGGAAACCTTACACGTCCCAACCAAACTGCTCAGTTCTCAACCAGGAGTATTGAAGAATGAAACTGATGCCAATAAACCGAATCCAGAAAACATCCCTGTTATTTGTGCAACAGCTGCTTTAGACGATATTCCAGCCGTTTGTTCAGAAAGTCCAGATGTTTTCGGGTCAAAGGAGCCGCCGTCTGCATCAGGAGAAACTAACCAACAGATTGCTGTTGAGTCAACGGACATGACAGTTTCTGGAAATATTGCAGGAACAATCATATCCGCCTCACTAAACACTGAAGAAGCCTTAGTTTTAGACCCGTCTTATTCAGACAAAATCAACAAAATCAAATTACCGGTTGTCTCGTCCCCTAAGGAATCGACTGAAGCAACCATTCCTGGGATCAACAACGTGCCCGATCCTCCGCCGATACATTCAGAGAGGCTTGATGCCTTAGAAGACCATTCTGATGTCTCAACAGAAGTATGTTTAGTTGAACCAGAAATGGAGAAAGAGAAAACGGAAAAAGAGCTGATTGAAAACACAGAAAAAGCAACTAGATTTTCCACAGATTCAGCCCAGTCAGAGTCGGACCAAACACCTTCAGAAACCTGCATAAAAGCTGCAAAATCAGAGGCTTTCAGTGCAGGTGCAAGAGAACAAGATGAGCAAAATGGGCAAGTCAATGGAAGCAAAGATAAAGTGTTCACTGTAGTTTTGGAGCTGCAGTCGTTTGACATACAGCCAAGTGGATATGTAGGAGATCAACAGTGTAAAACAAGTTCAAACGCAGGATTTCCTGAGAAGAAACCAAGACCCAACCCTGAGTTAGACGGAAAACCTGCAGAGCAAAAAGGTTCAAGCAGGCAATCAGAAAACAAAGAGACTCAGCCAACCCATGCAGTAAAGAATGACGAAGCTCTGACTCTGTCTGAATCCGACTCCAAATGTGAGTTTGAAACGGCTCAAACATCCCCAGTCAGCAAATCGGGGGCGACTGCCTGTCACTCTTTGGGGGAAACTGCGCCTCCTGCCCTGAGCTCTGCAGAGGATTTGGTGCCAAATCGAGATGAAACTGAAACCGAAAATCAAATTGATGCAACTGACAAACAACTGACAGCTGCCGACAGTGCAATGAGCCCAGGTGGAGCAGGTGAGGGGGCGGCGCGAGGAGGAGCTAACGACTCTGAATGTACACACGGGAAGCATTGTCCCACAGGACAAGACGGCACTTCACTGCTACCTGAAGAAAAGAAATGGAAGCAAGATGGAGCGCTGAAAGAAATGCTGTGGCCACTGGGAAAGGTGAGCTGTTTGGTTTATTTGTTAGCACATTTTAAAAGTTTTTTCACTTCCTTTGCTTTTAAAGGAAGAATAAATGGAACAAAAATAACATGAATACCTGGACGATCAATGATCGAGACTTTTTATTCACTACATTAGACCTGTTTATATCAGATATAGACGATCCTTTTGGCTCCCATTTCAGAATAAACGTTAAAATCAATCCGTACACAGCTCCATCCAATGTTACTTCCGTAAATATCGTGGGCGGAGTCAATGAAAACGTCACGTGACGCGTCGTGGGCGGAGTCAATGAAAACGTCACGTGACGCGTCGTGGGAGGAGTCAATGAAAACGTCATGTGACGCGTCGTGGGCGGAGTCAAATGAAAACGTTATGTGACGCGTCGTGGGCGGAGTCAAATGAAAACGTTATGTGACGCGTCGTGGGCGGAGTCAATGAAAACGTCACGTGACGCGTCGTGGGCGGAGTCAATGAAAACGTCACGTGACGCGTCATGGGCGGAGTCAATAAAAACGTCACGTGACGCGACGTGGGCGGAGTCAAATAAAAACATCATCATGTGTAGCGTCAGCATTGGTGGAATCAAATAAAAACTTAGTGCATATGGTGCCAGGTTTTATTTTTGATTCTAGGGGTGGACTTGGTTTTGGTTAATCCAGTTTTCCTGGCTCTGGTGGGAAATATTCCAGACCAACAACTTTGGCACAGATCTGTTGGAGAATCTATCTAAGAAACTTACCAGTTTTGTTAATGTGATTAATAAGTTTGGAGTTATAAGCTGAAGTTATAGCGCCACCTACAGATGGAAGTGGCTGAATATGTGCATCTGAGTTGTGAATGCTGAACCTGGAGTTGCATTGGTCGCTCGCTCGCTCGCGTGGGCTCAGAACCCTGAATATAAAGGTCATCAGGTCAAGCTCTCTTCTGACAGATAAGTGTTTTTCCCTAAACTTCCTGCAGATTAAGACAACAACCTGTTCTCAGCTCTTTAGATTTTTTTTATCAAGTAACGTTGACATTTACAAACATGTCTTGCAGTCAAGTGTGAGAGACACCAAGAAGTAAAAATGACATTTTAAAGCTGTAATTTTATGCTAAACTGCTTTTTTGCAAGAACAGATTTGCGTTTCTTTTCTTTTTCTTACCTGATCATTTATTGTTTGAACGCCTCCCATCTGCCAAAGTTCATTTTAAAGCATTTTAAAGCATCTACAGAAAAGCAGCTAAATTTGAGCAAAATCCTGAACAATTTGAGGACGCTGCCAAAGTAGCTTTCACTTCCTTTCACTTCTTGTGGTTGTTTCTAGATGGCTGAAATATTTCTTTAGGAATTTGTCAATAAGAATATTTGTCATTACACCATCGTTCGTTATCAGGGTTAGCATCTGGTTTCTGTTTACGGTTTTATCTGTTCAGCCAGGAAAGTTTGGCTTTGTGTACTTTCTCCAGATAGCTAACATGCACAGGTGCAGAAGAGCATGACAGAATGGGCTTTTTGTCTTTTGCATTTTGAATTGCCCAGCTGACCAATCAGAGCAGGCCAGGTTTTTAGGACGCAGCTCTTAAAGTGACAGGAGCAGAAATGTGGTACTACTTTAGGAAATCTAAACAACAATAAAATAAGTAAACTTCTTTCTTCTGCACAAGACAAAACAGATTTTGTTTTGTGTCAGACTTTCATTTTGGGCCGTATCGGTTGTATCAGATTGTACAGATGGGACACATTAACAATTGGTTGTTGTTTTTCTGAGATTTTGCAGTTAAAATCAGAAAATGTAAAAACATTTGAAAGAAATTTTGCGCCATATTGTGTCAGATGGTGACTGACTTTTTACTTACCATATGGAACGCAGGCTAAAGTTGAGATTAAATAAGGAAGCGGTGGAGTAGAAGTAAAAACTACCACCATGTTAGTTTTTGAACATTTTTGCAAAAAATTTGCAATGAATTCATAACTATACATTAGTGCAAAAAAATGTGAATCTGGTTATTTTCCATGAATTTCAGCAATTGTGGAATCATGAAAAACCAAAGAGACTGGTTGTTGTAATTTGGGGTGTAGACGTTTCTATAGGGCCACATAAAAAGCTACGGTGGGCTGGATTTGGCCCCCGGACCTTGAGTTTGACACCTGTGCTCTAAATGAAGCTCATTTATCAGTTGTATATTGATCAGTAGATGACTATTTTTCCATTTCCTTGTTGCAAATCATTTTGCATGTTTCCATTCTTTCACTGCATAGAAACCAGCCACAATACACACCTTCATCTCCCCCCTGACGTTTATCAAGGCGACTCCCTTCTTTTGTAACCTGCTAACGTTTTTGGTTTCAGTCCAGTTTGTCCACACTGTAAAAAAACAGAGTCAGCGTTGTTTCATGTGAGCAGACGGGGAATCCTTCACCCCCAGGGCTTCCTACTCTTCTTCACTCACCCGGGTGCATTCTTGTGTTAACTGCACTAACTGGCTGAGCCACTGACAACCTGATATTTGCAGCGGTGGAGGCGGGAAAAAACAGAACAGGAAGCGCTGTTATCTGTGGACAAACATGGGGAAAGGCTAAAACGTGACGCCATTCCTGGCTTCTTTCTGCGTAGCTTCAAAGCCAAAGAGTCATGGAGTCGGAGCGGATCCCGCCGGGATCGGCATGCGGTCCCGGGGCTGAAGAGTCGACAGGTGGATCACCGGGAAGCCACAGCTACAGCTCCGCCTTGCAGGACAGTTTATCAGCGATTCAGGCGTCGCTGGAGCAAAGTAACATTTTACAGGTGAGTTTTAACTGGTTTTAATGCAAAACCTGAACACAGCTTCTGTCCTAAACTGAGTCACAAATATTATCTCTTATATTTGTGCACATATAATGCATCACTTTTTGAAACAAGTTCAAGTCTGTTTCCAAATGAAGGGTTAAATCATTTCTGAATGCATGTCAGAGTGAGAAGAAGAGAGTTGACTGATGTTTGTGTTTTCCCATGACGCTGCCTAACAGGAAGGATTTATGAGAGAGTCGTTTCCTGTGGAGTCTTTAGTCTAATTACACTTCACACAGATCACGATAAAACAGCAGTTATGTTAGAATAATTACATTTTGTGTGATTTTTCGAGAACGTTGATATTTGATATCAATATTCATAATGATTCTTGACTTATGTCTAAAAGTGAACAATTTAAACTGCTTCTTTTGCAAAAAAGTTCATAACTGAAGTGGAAAACATTTTATAAATAAAAATCTCAAAAGTGTGGTGTGATTTTTTTACTCATCTGCACTTACACTGCAAAAACACAAAATCCTACCAAGTATTTCTGGTTAAAGATAACTAAATATTTTTGTACACTTGAAATGAGACAGACTAACATAAAAGTAACGTTTCAACAATGTTTTAAGTAAATAATTCCTTAATATTTATGAAAAAGTTCTAGTTCTATTGGCAGATAAATTAACTTATAACATGTGAAAGTTTATTTTTATAAGTTAAATAATCTGCCAATGAAACCATGATAAGGAATTATTTACTTAAAACAAGCTCTTATATTGGCTAAACAGTTACTTGTAAGTTAGTTTTGTCTCATTTCAAGTTTATCTTAAGATTTTTGCACTAGAAACTAGACCAAATATACTTGGTAAGATTTTGTATTTTTGCAGTGTACAGCTGCAGGTTTTGGGTTTAGTCAGATTAGATGGAGAGCGTTTGTAAAAGTCACATTTTAAAGCTTTATAACAGATTTTTAAGTGATTTATGGTGTAAATTGTGACTCTGCCATGCCTTAGGCTTTCAGTTGTTCCTTGCAGTTTTTTCAGATGATTTATTAAACTTTATTCCATGAGATGTTCAGGAATTGCTTCATAAGCTTTGCCATAATTTTATATTCGACCTGTCTGCTGTTTTTTGGTCTTCATTTATTCACTGCTGCTGTCTAACAAACCTCAGGCATTCACATGACAAGTGGGAATAAATTACACACAGTATTACAACATGCACTCTGTAATTATGTGGCTTCCACAGGCAAATTGCTTCTCTGAGTTTTCCTATAGGAGGGTCAGAGAGCTGCAGGTTGACTCCAAATGCAGGATTAATTTGTAAAAAATGTGAAAACTAGGCACATTTTTTCCAGTTTTTATGCTACTTTATTAGGTACTTAACATAAAATCCAAATATAACACTTTAAAATTTATAGCTGGAATATGGAAAATTACCATCATCGTCTTTGTCATGAGATCATATTAATATCACTTTACTTCCTCTGTTGACTTTGTTGCTCTAAGGTTATCAGAAGAAATTGATTTTATGTGCACCTTAAGGTTCATTTGTTCTTTTTTTCTTAGAAAATGCCTCATATGAACCTGAGTTGGTACCTGACATCCTCACCTGGTGATGCAGACGTCCGATTAGCACGGACGGTTCAGCGTGTTCTTGCTTGCCGATATCAGCCTGCACGCCTCAGTGCTGCAGCTATGGACAAACAGCTGCAGGAAGCGCAGGTATGTGAATTATTCCATCACATTTTACTTTACTCTCCTTTGTCAAAACTTCTTTTTCCTGTAAAAAAAAATGTTTAAGAACTTATTTTTCTCAAAATTGATCAAAAGCAGTGGGTTTAAGTGACTGCCTCCTCAGCCTTACTTGATGTCAAGTGATTAACAAAAAGTCACATAAGTGCAAATATTATGAAAAATTCCCTACAAATATCTCTAAATTAGCGCCACAAAATCTGTGATTTTGATTGCAAAAAAAAAACACAAAAACAATCACAAAGTTCTGGATGGACTGACCAGCGTGAAAAGATGTTTAATATTATTTAATTTTAAGAAACACTTACTGAATGCTGAAACAAACAGCTGTTAACAGTTTAATGGGTTTTATCAGTACATTCTGGCACAGCCGGCCCTTTAAGATCATTCTAAATTTTGATTTGGCCCAAAATGAGCTTGAATTCATTTAATTTTTATGACTGCAACATCTAATGTTGAAAACCTGGAGTTTTTGCTTACTGAAGCACTTTTGATTTAGCTTTTGCCAAACTAATCTTGAGCTTTTCTTTCCCTTGCATTGTGCTTCCTTTAGGAGTACAGGCGGTCCGTGCAGGAGCAAGTGGCTTCCATTAAAAGCAACGTGACAACGGTTTCAGACCCGAAGGCTTCAGAAAGAGCGGAGGCAGAATGGAGCTCAGCCCTGCTGGATGCCTCTGCCACAGTTCAGGTCAAAGCAGCTCAGCTGGATCTGGTCAAGCAGTATCACCTGCAGAAGAAGAACGCCAGAGCCTTCCTTGAGGTCGTAGCGGCGGAAAAGGAAAAGATGAGCTTGTAAGCGACCAATTATGCAAAATTCACTTTTGCATGTTTTGTTTTTTTTACATTTTAATTTGCATTTCTGCTGCTTCTAAAACCAGAAAAAGCACTTAAAAACAGGTAGTTTTTGGCATTAAGTTGATGTTTTTATTGTCTGGAAAATGAACCATTTCAAATTTTAAGTCACATTGCAATGTTACCTAGCAACCCAAGCGGAGTTCCAGTACATTTGTTCAGCTGGTTTTAATGCTGTATGGGCTGTACAATGGCTGCTGGAAAAGACAAGTCTTTTGTTGTTGACTTACCACTTGCTGCATTTTTGTTGGTTGTGCAGGAGGCTCCACTTCTGCTTTTCAAAGATGTATGGTTATATAATTGCACATCTGTTTGCAGCCATTTTCACTGTGAGTGTAAACGTTGATTGGGGGGCGTGGCCAGCAGCAGCTTATTTGGATTTAAAGGGACAGATCCCTAAAACAGCTCATTCTGAAAATAATTCAAATTGGCAGAATCTGAGCAGAATAAAATCTCAATTTGTGTAAAAAAAATGTAATGTTTTTTATAAATCTGTTCAAGGAAGCATAATATGTCGCCTTTAAATTATTTTATCGTGTCTTTTATAATTGTGTTAATCTAATATCATTTTGTGTTGGTTTTACTTTTTTAGGAGTGTTTTGGGAAGCAGTTCCCTTCAAGAGGAAAAACTGAGTGCGTTGCTGCTGACCATGGAGCAGAAGAAGTCAACGCTGGAAGGTTTGCTCTGCCTAAGCAGCCAGTTGTCGGTCCACCTGAGCGATGCGGAGAGTTCAGGTGTTCTCGTTGCTCAGCTTGGTGACATCCAGGAGGAATGGAGGCTCCTTAAAGGAAGCATCAGAAGAGCTCATCAACAGGCGTCAAATTCTGCATCTCAGTCAAAACTCGTTTTAAAAGAGGCTGCTGAGCTTAAAGCCAAACTTGAAGCTCTTTTAAAATCTGAAACTGACAATATAAGTTGTTTAGACTTAGCTTGTCTGACCACAGAGCTGAAAGTTTGCAACCAGCTTCTCCTGCATTTACAGTCCCAGGCTGGTTCCCTCATCTGCTTTTCGCTGGGTCAGAAAGAAAAGGCTGCGATTGAAGAAAAGATTCAGGACCTGAAAACTTTGCTCCGTGTCACTAAAGAGAAGCTCAACTCTTTGCCAGAAATCTGTGGAAGCGGATCTACTAGTAAAATCAACAAGCAACTACAGGACTTGATCAATTTGACAAAACAAGCAGAAAATCGAGTCTTTTCTGGGAAAAAGTTGTCTGTTTTTCCTGAGCAGGCTCGTCTTCAGTTTGAAGAAATGAGGGAATTTCACATGGAAACTTTATTTAGACGAAGCAAGATGCAAATGCAGGTTGGAGAGCTAAAGGGTAAAGCTACCGAAACGGAAAATCAGGAGTTAATAAAGACCGTAGAGCTGTATGAAACAGTTGCTGACAGGTTGGGTCGTGTTCTTGAAGCCATGAAAAAGGGTCTTGATGAAACAGGGAAGGTTATGTGTGAGTTTGGTAGGTTGGATGTCTGGGTAGCAGAAACGTATATGAAAAGAGAGACCTGCACCAACGTTGAGAACGTTTCAAAAGCTGATCTCAGTGAATTGGAAATGGAGCTAAAAAGTCATCGATCAGCAGCAGTAGAGCTGGAGACCCAACTCAAATTAGTGGACGCACTTTCAGAGAGTTGCACAAAATTAGCCGTTGAGCTGAGTCCGGCTGAGAGCCGCTACCTCGGCAACAGGCTTTTAGGCCTTTGGGCAGAATTAGACGGACTGCTAGCTCATGAGAAAGCCACCTGCTGGGAATTAGAGGAGCTAATTCATGAGAGAATGTCCTCCAAAGAGGGGTTAGCTGCCATTCAGGCTAACTTGGAGCAAACATTTGCTGATCTGGAGAAGCAGAAGTTCCCTTTGACCAAAGAGACGCTGTTAGTTATCACCCAGTTGGAGCACAAGCTAATGGAGCATCAGTGGGAAGTTCAAGAGCTGCAGCATTGCCAGGAGGACCAGAGAAACTCTGTGCTCTGCGCTATTAGTGAACTGCAAGACCAGTGCAAAGCTCTCAGAATAAACGCCATGGAGCAACAGAGATATGTTCACCACAGAGGACAAATGGAGGAATCCATGAAAATCGCCCAAACTCAACTCCAGGAGGCTAAAAACCAATCGGTGAGCGCGGCGGAGAGGTTCAGATTGATTCAAACACTGCTGGTCGAACTCGCGATGGTCAACACCCAATGCCAAGAGACGGCGGATCATCTGGAGGCGATCGCCCGTGAGTTAGAGCCGTCCGAGCTTAACGCAGAGAAGAAGAAGTTCCATGACATGGTGGAAACGCTGATCTGCTGGGAGCAATCTGCCACGGATCAAATCAAAAATCTGGAGGCCGAGCTTTTACCGGGTCTCCAGTTTGAGTTTGAGCTTCCGGCGCTGATGGATCTGTTGCAGAGAGCCAACAGGCAGCTGGAGGAAAACAAGCAAGTCAAACCCGATGAGAAAGCAATAGATGATGCAGTGATTCAGTGTTGGGTCATCAGGAGAAACGTAGAGTCTGGGATGAGAGTGTTGGCAGGTCTGGCGCAGAGAGACAACGTTAACCTGGAAGACTGCAATGAGCTGAATTCCCTCAGAGACGCAGTAATGCAACAGTCCAACTCATGGATGGTAAGGCGGCCAATACCGTAAAGCTGCAGACAAAACAAATATGCTTTTTACTTATAAACCTGTCACCATGTGATGACAATCTGTGAAAAGATCAATCTTTCCTGAGCTACTATTGCCATCTGACAAAATACACCAAAAACAACCAATCAGAGCCAGGAGGCGGGTCTTAGCGCTGTCAATCAACATCTTGTACTGTGGAAAATATCTGTTCTCCATGCTAAGTTCTTGATGTGAGGTTGAATAAGAGTCAATGAGTTGAATTCATGAATTACATTTATTAACACCAAAATACAGCTGGTCCATTTCTCATGCTACCTTTAGGAGCTAGCAGGACAAAATGGCATCAAACAAAAGTTTTCCATTCTCTTTGTTAGCCTCTATGTAAGCTGTAAGTAGTGTGTCATATCCTCTAACTTTAGCTTTGATGGAGTTCCTAATATGCCATGTCCTTTAGCTTTAGCTTTGCAGCTAGCTAAAAGAGTTAGAAGGAAAACACAGAATTATTATTCTCAACAGTACTCACTGTTAAAGGTGCTAATGAAGGCAAAACAACTTACTGTTAATGGAAAACATTAACTACAGAAGCTATGTTAGTTACCAAAGTGATTGACAGCATTAAGCCCCGCCTCCTGGAGCTGATTGGGTGTTTCCAGCTAGCACAAAGAAAAGACAGAGGAACTCAATCTTTTCACAGAAACTGTCACAACTTAGTGATATGTAGTAAGTTACACACTGCAGCTTTAAATGGTTTTTATTCACCCATTTGGAAGATTTCTTTAACATTTTGAATGTGTCCAACAGGTCGGTCTGTCTCAGGCCAGGGAATCCCTTAAAGATTACCAGTGGGCTGCTCAGGGAGCCATAAACTTCCTCCATAATGCCGAGGCGACCTTCCTGTCAGCTCCCGGAGGCTTTTTGGATTGCACCCAGGAGCAAAGACAAACCCAACAGGCTTTGGAAGCTCTTGAAGTTGGCTTTCAAGCTCACATAAGCCACCTGATGGAGCGAGTGCCGCAGGAACGCTGCCTCTCACGACCGGAGACCGAGCTCCTTCACATCAACGTCCTCAGCCAGTTGTTGGTTGGAAGAGCTGTACTGGAGTCTCAGGCAAAACTCAGAGTGGAGCGTCTGCAGAGGTACCACGCCCCACTATGTGTCTGAGATGTATTTATATGCTTGTTTTGTTTACACTTCCTGTTCTTACAGGTGTGAAGTCAGACAGAGAACCCACAGAAAGTGGCATGAAGACGTTAAACAGGAAGTGTTGCAGTTTGAAGCCAAGCTTTCAGGATATGCATCAGAGAAAGTCACATCGTATGATGAGTGTATCGATCAGCAGAAGAGAGTGAAGGTAGGTCAGATGTGGAAAATCTGCTAGAGCCTTGAAATAGAGATTTAGGGAGTTTTCACACCTGATACTCCAGTGGACTCGGTTCAACTGGGAACCAAAATGGAAACATTTGCTACATTTTCAGTTAGTGTGGTCAAATCAACCAAAGCTTTCGAAAAAACCTGTTCCCCTCCTCACCTGCGGGGGCGCTGCACCAAGAACAACTGAAGGAAAATGTGGACAAAAATGGAGAAGTTAAATTAAAGCGAACTAAGCAGGGGTGGTGTGAATGCTTAAGTAGTTACCACTCTGTTTCAAGTTGCCTACGTCCTTTGATTACAATTTTAAATTCTTATTATGTACTTAATTTTACTATGTATTTAAATTTTGTCTCTGTTTTTGCATTAAATTATGTAAGGTGACCTTGAGTGTCGAAAGACGCCTAAAAATAAAATGTATTATTCTTCTTCCTCTTAAGAGATATTATTGTTTGATGAGAGTTTAATTCAGGCTGGTGTCTTTGTGAAGGTTTTAAAGGAAGATCTTCGTGACCTCGCTGGGAAGATGGTTGACCTGAGAGCTGGATGTCCAACGCAGGGTTGTGGCGTCGGGAAGGACGGCGAGCATGGCGCCCTCTGGAGGCGCTGGATGTCATTACGGCGGCGTTTGGGCCTCCTGTTGGTGCAGACAGAACAGAAGGAAGAGGAATGGAAGGACATCACGACAAGTGTGGGTGTCATCATCAGCAAATCACCTTCATGCAGAAAGTAATCGTCATTTAGGCTTTGATGGTAATTATTGACGGTTTAATTCTGCTTTCCTTAGATGGAGGAGAGTTGCAGCTGCTTGTCCGGTCTTCAGGCTGAACTTCCAGACTCTTCCACTGTGAGTTTCTCTCAGGAGGAACCTCAGGAGCTTCTGGCCCAAATGGAGCAGCAGCAGCTGGCCTTATCGTCCCTGAAGCACCGACTGGAGGACGCGTTGGGCTCATCCTCTTCCCAAGACGGCGTCCTGCCTGGGTCCGCCGGGAAATCCCTGGAGAAAATCCAAGAGAGCATCTGGAGGTGGGATTTCTTAAATCTGACTTTGTAGAATGATGGATCCAGCTGAAAGGTAAATGTTTTTACAACATCATTGATCCCCACAGCTTGAAAGAGAGATACCTGCTTCTGATGGCTGCAGCGGAGGAAGAGGAGGAAGAGAGACGGCGAGCTGAAGAGGAAATACGAGACGTTGAGAAAAAAGTGTTTGAGATTTTACCAGAACTGGAAACGAGTTCAGATCCAAGCAAAACGCAGGTCGGCTCATTTCTTATGCTTCATTAATGCATATAAACATAAATACAAAAACAGAGCTTATAACAGATTGAGAGTTCGTGTTTTTGTGGAACACAAATGGAAATTTTAAACAATTCAATGCATTTTCTGAAAGCATCTAGAAACCAGAACAGTTATTTAGTTGAGTAACTTTATTTTGAAATGTCGCTGCTCTTACTTGAGTAACTTTATTTTGAAATGTCGCTACTCTTACTTGAGTAACTTTATTTTGAAATGTCGCTACTCTTACTTGAGTAACTTTATTTTGAAATGTCGCTACTCTTACTTGAGTAACTTTATTTTGAAATGTCGCTACTCTTACTTGAGTAACTTTATTTTGAAATGTCGCTACTCTTACTTGAGTAACTTTATTTTGAAATGTCGCTGCTCTTACTTGAGTAACTTTATTTTGAAATGTCGCTACTCTTACTTGAGTAACTTTATTTTGAAATGTCGCTGCTCTTACTTGAGTAACTTTATTTTGAAATGTCGCTACTCTTACTTGAGTAACTTTATTTTGAAATGTCGCTGCTCTTACTTGAGTAACTTTATTTTGAAATGTCGCTGCTCTTACTTGAGTAACTTTATTTTGAAATGTCGCTACTCTTACTTGAGTAACTTTATTTTGAAATGTCGCTACTCTTACTTGAGTAACTTTATTTTGAAATGTCGCTACTCTTACTTGAGTAACTTTATTTTGAAATGTCGCTACTCTTACTTGAGTAACTTTATTTTGAAATGTCGCTACTCTTACTTGAGTAACTTTATTTTGAAATGTCGCTACTCTTACTTGCGTAAAATTCCTGCATTCTGCTTCTTTTAACTAAAAATCACCAGATACACACCTGTAGTTTTTGGTTAAAGATTCATAGGTTTTTTATTGAAACAAAGCATTTATTTTGCATAATTTTGTTATTTTGTAATTATGTTATTTATTTTTTATTTATAAAAAATAAATAACATTTATATTATGATCTATTTTATATTATATATATATATATAAATATATATATTTATTTTATATTTTGATCTATAAAATACCATAATTTACACACATTTTTTTATTTTGTCCGTCCGATTACATAATTTTTAAATATTAAAATATTATTTAAATACAATTGTTAATTTTTGTATATTTTTTTTAACTTTTCCTTGATTCCAGTTTTTGCCTTTGTTTGTGACACATTGTGTCTCATCTTGTTTTCATGTGGTTCTGCCCTTAAAGGAGCTCCAGGAAAACGTGATCTCTCTAAAAACCCAACTTAAACACATCCTGGACGCCTTGGGGAGCCGACATGCAGAAATCCCGCCAGATATCCGAACAAAGATCCAAAATGTGGAACAATCTGTCCAGAAAGCAGAAGAAATGGTGACATGAACTTCCATCTTTCCCGACACATGAATCGTCTTTCACCAAAACCGTTTTTTCCAGACCGTTTGTTTTTTATCCAGCAGCTTTTGGAGACGGACAACCCAATCAGGAAGCTTTCACGCAGAGTCAGGGAGCTGGGTTCTGGTCTGGAGAGAGTGAAATCTTTACTGGAGCAGAAAAGCCCAACAATCAGAGAGGCTCAACGTGTCCTGAAGGTCTTTATGTCTCCATTTTGTATTTTTCTCTGTTTGCTTGAACATCTTTTTGATAATTTCATAAAATCTGATTTTTTTCCCCCCACATATTCAAATTACATTCCCTGCTTTTAATCAATGTATTTAACCCTTTGGGTGCCTGGAACTATTTTTATTGCTCAAGAAGCAAAGATTTGTGCTTCAGGTTGTTTTGATTGTCCTCCAGTGTGTGTGGGACGAACTGGACGCCTGGCACAGCAGCTTGATGCTCCTGGACAGCGAAGTGCAGGACGTTGCGGAGGACCAGCCGGATGAGGCCCAGCTCCTTATGGACCAGCTCACAGAACCGCTGCAGCTCTATCAGAACGCATCCCGCCTGGCTGAGAACCGAACCGCCTTCCTCAACAAGGTCTCCTCCTCCTCCTCAGATTTCTACACTCAGCTCAGCTAGCACTGAAAAACATCATCAACTACATAAAAACGTTTAATGTTTTTATTTTCCTCTCTGACTTCAGATTCCTGCCTGCCTGCAGGAGTTTGAAGACATTTCTCACCGAGCCTCCTGCTGGTTGGATGAGGCCCAGTTATGGCTTGGCACTCAGTGCAACTTTACAACAGCCAAAAGTCTCAGCAATCATGTCAAGTATTTACAGGTTAGAGATCCACAAAATCCCTCTCTGGTCTTCAAATGTCAGCCTTTTTTCACCCATACAGTGGAAGACAGGGCATCTTTTATACAAAATTCACATTTTCACTGTTTTCATACTTCCATTTGGCTCTCTGCCGCTTCTAAAAACAACCGAAGTGTTTAGAAAAAAGACCAGGATGTTTTTTGTTGTCTTTAAAATGAGCAAAAATTGTTAAGTAACATTCGACAGGCACTGCGCCGTTACCTAGCAACCCCAGACCGAGCCCAGTGCCGTTACCTAGCAACCCCAGACCGAGCCCAGTGCCGTTATCTAGCAACCCCAGACCAAGCTCCAGCACGTTTGATCAGTTTGTTTTACCGCTGTACAATGGCTGCTGGAACAGACAAGTGTTTGTTGTTGCCTTACCATTCATAAACCACTTGCTGCATTCTGTTTGGTTGTGCAGGAGGCTCTTCTTTTGCTTTTCATAGATGTACTGTTGCATAATTGCACATCTGTTTGTAGCCATTTTCATGTGCGAGTGTAAACGCTGAGTTGGGGGCGTGGCCTGCAGCAGCTTATTAGGGTTTAAAGTGACAGAGACCAAAAACAGCTCAAAATAGGCAGAACTGAGCAGATTAAAATCTCATGCTCAAAGAATTTCATTTACAGGCCATAAATCTATCCCAGAGAGACAGAATTACCCATTGATTTATCAGTAAATACGAAGATTTAAATCAGATATTACACTTTGCACATTTTGCCCCAACCGGCTGTGATATTTTTGCTTTTTTCTTTTTAATTGAAATTTCTGGAATAGTTGATGCTGGAAGACTCTGACAGGATCAGACACACCCTGCAGGTGTTTAAGTCGGGCCTGGTGGAGATCTCTGCCGTGTGTGACGTCAGCGCTCAGGAGGAGAGGCTGGACCAGAGAGACCAACAGGTCCAGGAGATGCAGCAGACCATCGTCGAGCCGCTTGACCAGCTCCAGGAGGCTGCTGCGGTAAAAACCCAGAAATAAAAGCACTTTTTCATGCTAACGCTAGCACTGAAAGCTCCCACCCTACTGACATTCGTCTAAACTGAAGCCAGTTTCTTTTGCAGATAGTGGAAGTGGTTGAAGCTGACATTAAGGCAATGGAGAAAAACGTCTCCAAATTCATAAACGTTTTAAACTGCATGGATGATGCAGACGTAACGCAGGCAGAACGTGAGGTAAAACTCTGCTGACGGAGATTTGATCGTTTGTTTGACAGTTAAATGCTTCAGCTCGGTTAGAACTGATGCATTTTCTGACTAATGTGGACGTTTTAACTCTGGTTTAACTGGGTTTTGCACCTTAAGGAGATCCTGACCCAGATCCAATTGATGCAGAAGAGTTTGGAAGACATGGAGAGCTGGAAGGAGGAGGTCCATCTCCCTGAAGGAGCAGAAAACCTGGTGATCTTCTCCAAAGCCAGGATGCTGCTGGAACAGCTGGATGGGCTGGAGCAAATCACCAGAGAGAAAAGGTGTTTGCTGGAGGTACGGCACGTTTTAGGACGGGGATTATGTCAAAACGCAGTCAGGAAAACCTTATGTAAGCAGTACAAAAGTTAAAACATTCAAAAGTGTGAAGGATTATTAAATAAAACGGCTTTGTGTGTTTTGAGTAACTCCTTGATTGTTCCATGTGTGAAATATTTGAAATATACCTAGTCTTCGATTACAGGTTGGCAGCTTGTTTGGTTTTTTTGATGACAAGAATGAAGTAAAGCAGAAATCTGTGTTTTTATATGTCCATTTTCTTCAAATAACACAACAAATATCATTGAAACAGGCGTGATCTTTTTTTTTTTTACTGTTCTTGACAAACAGAACAAAAAGGAAGAAGAAGAAACGACTGAGAATCTTAATATCATCTCTGATTCATCTGAAGAGATGCCGCTGCTGGAGAACCCTGCACACAGACGCTTTTTCCAGGTAACAGTAATGACAATATTAGATAAAGAGAAGCTTCTGACAAGCCGTGATTCATTTAAAACTTTTCATTATCTGAGAATTTTGATTGTCATACACTGAAAAGCTGGCAGGTCTTTTAAGTTTGATGTTTGAGCTTTTCACGCTTTGTTACGTCTGTTTTCTGGATTTATCAATAATTATTGAATATTGACTAAAAAAGCAATACTGGCAGATTATTTCACTTATAACATGTGAAAAATGTTTTGTTACAAGTGAAATAATCTGCCAGTGGAACTAGAATTGGGTTGCTAGGTAACGGGCTGGGCATGGCTGGCGTTGCTAGGTAACGGCGCCAGTGGAACTGGAACTTTTTATGCAACTTTATATATATATATATATATATATATATATATATATGTATATATATATCTATATATATATATATATATATATTTTTTTTTTTAAGTGGATAAAAAAACAGTTACTACTTTATTTTTTTATTTTAACTTAAAAAAAAACTTTAAATTTTCAGACTACCTAAATCTTGCCAACGTTATTCTTCTCATATTTTTTCTCCTTCTCTAAAAATTTGTTATTAAATGAAAGTTACTTCCTTCATCACTGTTTGGAAAATAGAAAAGAATATACTTGACAAGCTACTCCATCCAAAATGTTATTAGCAATAGAAATATAACCTTAAGAGATAAAGTTTATAAATATATATATGCCTAAGATTGATGTAAATATGACTGAATATAAATAAATAACTAAATAAATAAGCACATAGAAATAGGTTAATCTATAAATGAGTGCAGAGAAAATTAGATTAAATTAGCTTGAAATATTGAAATATTAGATAAAAATATATTTTTATTTATAAATATATACATAAATATATTAATACTTACTAAACTAATGTAATGTTTCATATTATGTTCTAGATTTGAGTGAAATCATTCATTCATCCATGAAAGTAGCACCGACGTTCAGTGACTGAGTGATTATTGCTCCGTTTTAATTCGACTCACGTTTGGTGATTTATTAATTCTCATCCCTGCAATCAGGAGGCTTTTGAGATGCATGTTACAGAGGAAGAGGAGGATGAAGGGGATGAGAGTCGTCACTCTTCCTCCTCTGACACACTAACATGCAGTATACCAGAGGTAAATCTTTGAAACGATCCAAACCTGAGCGTAACTGAAAATCTTTACATCTTCTATTATTTACAAAACATACTGTCTTTTATTCTGAAAAGGAATACAAATTCTTTTTATATTTATCAAGCTTCCTTTTAATGATTTTCAAATAAAATTCATGCATGTATCCTTTGCTACTAATTAAATTAACCCATTTTTGCATGAAGTGAAGCTGCACCGGACGGGTTTTTGTCTCTCCTTAGAAACCTGCTCCTCTGCTGTCGGGAGCAGCTGCTTGAAACGCTTCCTTTCATCCATACACTCAAAACCAGAAGGTCATGTTTGAATAAATGTGTGGGCGTGGATTTTATTTGCATTTCTATTTTCACAAACTCACCAGGACCTGGAGGAGACGCTCAATCTTCCAGATGAACCAAGGGAGGACATGGTAAAAATTATTAGAAACATAAGGATGTGAGGATTTATTCCTAACAAAAACAATAACATGTTGGATTAAAGTGATTCATTTGTGTTTCAGGAGGAGCAGAGTGCAGCTTATCAGGCTGAAAACGGTTCAGACGAACCTGGAATCAGAGTTTTATGTGTGAAATCTGGACTTGATGACAGTTTTGGACCCACATCTCCAAAACTGGACTTGAACGCTTCCCAGACCTTTCATTTTGAAAAAGTAGAGAATGACGTAAAAGACGAAGACGTTGCAGGATCGTCAGAGCAGAAAACGGCTGACGTCGATCCACAAATAAACCCGTGTTTGATGGAAGCTGCGGTGGGAGACACCAGGCTGATTCCTTCGAGACCCACAACTCCGTTTTGCTCCAAAAAAGCCTCGGATGAGCCGAGAGAGGAGGAAGACGATCGTCTGTCTTCGTCTTCGGCTGACCTTTCACACCCGGTGAGTGTCCAAGATTAATTGAAATTAAAAAATGCTCATTTTTAAACTGTAATCCATCAAATGTGGCTGTTTTTCTCTTTAATCTTCAGGGAGTGTTAAACAAACTGAAGGAGCAAAAAGAAGTCAGTCCAAGTTCAGAACCTCAGAAAACTGAAGCATCATTTGGGTAACAAACTGCAAACGAGAAGAGAAAATGTTTTCATATTTTAGTTTGTTCAAACCTACAGCACACCCGTCCTCATTCTGTCCTGCAGCTCTCCTGATGATGATGATGATGATGTGGAAAATCAGCATTGGACTCGTATTCGCTCCCATGTTGGGAAAAAAGTGAGCACTTTGAGGAAAGTTTTGGAGGAGCAGAAAAACACGATCGGCCCTCAAGACGGAGGAAAAAAGAAAACGGTTAGAAAATACGTGAAAAGTAAATGTGGAGTGACAAAATACCGAACTGAATACAAGTTTTCCATTTCAATTTAGCTACAAATTTAAGTTGTTAATTTTAAATAAAGCAGGGTTAAAAGAGTTGAAGAAAAAGGAAGAAGAGTAAATGATTTTTTCTACTTTAAGAAGAAGACTAGGCAAAAAGAAAAAAAAAGATTTAAATACATAAATTGATCTAAAATGGTGCCTCTTCTTCTTCTTTGGTTTTTTGTTCAGGTTCCAGGAAAAGATCCCGTGTCTGCAGGATCTGTTTCATCGGTTCTACAGCAAATAAAAGACACAAACGCTAAGCTGAGACAAACGTTACATGAGGTACAAAGAGTTTAATCTGAAAACAGTTCAATTCTCAACCTGGTAATTTTTACAGATTTTGTTGATTATGTCCAGTAAGTAATATTTAATAAAATCTAACAAGATAACAAAGCAGCTAAGATGATATGTAAATGATTTTTTTGTAATTACTTCACTTTTTCAGTCAAATTTTGCTATATGACTGACAAAAAGTGACCTGTAAGGTTTTCTATGAGTTTATATGAATTACAGGTGTGTTTTGAACGCTATGAGTCACATGTGCCAAATTATATATTACATGTTATATTATAGAAGCTTGTTTTAGGTCAATAATTCTTGAACACTGATAAAAATGCAATAGTTATTACACTTACAACATGTGAAAAATGTCTTGCTATAAGTGAAATAATCTGCCAGTGGAACTAGAACTTGGTTGCTAGGTGACGGGCTGGGCTTGGCTGGTGTTGCTAGGTAACGGCACCAGTGGAACTAGAACTGTTTTACTTAATTATTTACTTAAATCAAGCTCCTATGTCTTGCTGAAAAGCTACTTGTAAGATAGTTTTGTCTTATTCCAAGTGAGCCAAGATATTTTTACTACAAACTAGACCAGAAATACTTGGTAAGATTTTGTGGTTTTGCAGCGTTTAAGTGATAAAAAGAGAATTTAAAAAACTAGAACCAGAACAGTTTGAATTGTAAAATATTCAAGAAGTTGTGATGCTTTTCTTTTCTCTAATTGGTTTTGCTCTATTTTATGTTCGTCTACCACATAAAATCTCAGTAAAAAACTGAAGTTTATGTTTGTAATGTGGAAAAAGGATGACTGTAATTTCGGTAATCCCCAGGCGAAGGCCTCAGGTTCTTCTCATCCAGGAGTGAAGAAGAAGTTCGGCGAGGCCGTGCAGAGCGTCGTGACGTGTCTGGACTCATCAGCCGACCTGCTGACCCCTGATGGACCTGCAGCAGCGGATCCGCAGCTGAGGCTGCTGCAGCTGGAGGTGGCTGGCCACCGTCAACCTGCTTAAGTTACAATAATATCAGCAAACCTGAAAATACATCTTAGTGCAACACAGAGGAGGGGAGTACTGAAAAACTGTACTCAAGTAAGAGTAGCACTACTTCATCACACTTTTAATCCAGTAAAAGTAAAGTCAAATTATAATTTAACCTTTAAAAATTATATAATCAGATGGACCAAAATGTAAAGCCAAGTTAAAATGTTGGTATTGTAAGGACCAAAATGAAAACATTTCACATAACAAAAAAACCCAAAATCAGACAAAATAAAATGTTTCCAAATCAGTTTCTTTAAATATAAAACTTACAAAACTTTGACAAAAACTGAATGCTTGAATTTTTGGTTAGAACATGTTTGTTTTTCACTTAGTGGGTAGGAAATCCAGAAATTTTACTCAAGTAAGAGTAGAGATACTTCATAATAAAATGACTCAAATAAGAGTAGAAAAGTATTTGGTTTACTTAAGTACTGAGAATGTGATCAAATTATCAATCGTTTAAATTTAAAAAACTACATCGTCAAAATCTAAAGTTAAGTGGAGATTTTAAGGACCAAAATGACAAAAAATAACAAAATTAGACACACACAAAAAATCAAAATCAGTTTCTTAAAAAAAACTTATGAAACTAACAAAAACTTCAGGTTTGTGGTGATTTTTGTTTTTTATAGAAAATTTTTACTCAAGCAAAAGTAGCGATACATCATAATAAAATAACTGAAGTAAAAGTAAAAAGTACCTCTAAAAACAATTTGTTTCAAAAAAAGGTGTAAATGTAACTGGTTCCTTCCCAGCTACATTTCAGTTTTGTTTCCTTTGTGTTTGTTTCAGAGTTTATGGGCTCAGCTGGAGCCTCTGGCTGAGCTGGTGGCTGAAGTGGAAGCGCAGATCAAACCTGCTCTCCTGATGGGAGAATCAGACGCTCACAGCGGTTTGGCGCCGCTGGACGATTTTGCCCAGACGGTGCAGCTTCTCCTCACCTCCTCCCACAGTCAGCTGCTTGAGCGCTCAGGACTGCAGAGCCAACATCAGGTTTGATGTGTTGCAAATCAATGCCAAGCTTTTCCACATGTATAGAAAATTTCTCTCTTTAAATGCAAAAAACATAGACTATCGTTAACAGGGGTAGTATTTTGTAAAATTATGCTATAATGTTATTTTTGCCTTGATTCTTTCATGCTTGTTTGGGGAATTTTTCAATCTCCATGGCAACCGTTCAGCTGTGGAAAATGCCTGCTTTCACCAAGTGTCGTTTTTTTTTTTTCCAACAAAGCTCCTCACAGCTTCAGTTTCCAAGTTTCTAAGCTTCCACCCCACTCAGCTCCTTCAGACTAGCCAGCAGCAATTAGCAAACATCTGCTAAGCTCATTGCATGAAGCTACTTCTCAGTGAAACACTGGTAGAAATGTTGCTAGAGACATTTTTTTCCTTTGGTCCAGCATTTATTTAGAGCAAAAAGCTACTTGAAACAAATTAGCTTATAATTTTTTTAAAGAAAGAAAAGCACTTTTATGTTTTAAATTTTTATATTTTTTTTACACAAAAGGAATGAATGATTTTCCAAAAAACATATTGTTTGTAGTAGAAAGTTATTTCCAAAAATAGCCAGCATAAAACTTAAAAGTTACAATTTAAAGAAGAAAGACAATTCTTTTTAAAAATGCTTTACATATATTTTTACGTTTACATTTTAAAACAATAGTTCTTTAGGATTTTTGACCAAAGTGATTAATTTGGCCCCGCGCTTCGAGTTTAACACATATGCACAACATCTCTGTAGTTTAAGCTGAAATAGTAAAACTTTGTAAGAACATGTAGCAAATAACTCATTAGTAAATGTTTAATGATGAAATTAACGATTAAATTCCGAGTTTTCTGTGAAAAACCTGATAAAAATCAACGTCTTTCTCTCCAAACTGCAGACTCTTCCCCCCTGCCGGCCTCGTCTCCTGGATCCGTTTGACGCAGGACTTTGTGAGATCTTCCCAAACCTGAAGGGTCCGCTCAGCTTGGAGGTAACAGCCGCTGCAATTTAGCTTTCTGAAAAAGTTTTCAAAAATTTTGCAACAAAATTGCAAACATTTTTGTGACGTTTTAATTATTTTTTCCCCGTTTTTCTGAAAGTTAAACCCATAAATATTCTCACCTAACTCTGGTTCTGTGTATCGTCCCAGTGCGAGCCGGGCGGAACAGAGGAGGCGCAGCACGCCTCCCAAACCTTGCTCCAGGGGATTTCACGCCTCTTGAAACGCTGTGAGGAGAGTTTAACAGAAAAACGGACGAGCCTTTTTCCCAGCCGCAGCAAACTTCAAGCTGATCTCTGCAGACGCGAGGTATCCGATTATGCAGGCAAAGCCCAGATTTAAGTCAGAAACTCCACTTTTTCCACAAAGCGAGTCCAACCTCCAAGAGTTTATGATTCAGGACCTCCAAACGTCTTGTTTGTTGAATTATTTACAGTTTAATTCACTTTTGTCACAAATCTGGATTCATTACGCAGAAACTCCTCCAGGTCCTCGGATCCCAGCTGTCTTTTCTTCAGTATCTATTCCAGCATGAACCTGATGCACTTAGCAGCAAACAGGATGAATGGGTACATCTGGAAGTCCGGGCCAAAGCTCTGCAGCAGCAACTTCTGGAACAACAAGTGGCTTCTCAGAAGACGCTTCAGGTTTGTAATGTTTGTTTGCTGAAGGCCATTTGAGCTTCTGCTCACATAAATGCGTGTCTTTGTTGTGTCTAAAAATCTGTTCTGGGGCTTTACTAAAATGTATCAGCATTTCAACATTTCAGTATGTTTGCCTTTGCTATAGGACTGGACCCACTGGGAGCAACTTTGTGGTCAACTTGGCAGCGTGTTGGATGAGTCTGAAGCTTTTTTTAGCGCTGGAGAGCCAGAGGGAGACGATGAGGAGGAGACGGTGCAGCGGAGGCTACATGCCTGCGAGGTAAGTCCAGTGGAAACTTCACACAGTTTATCCTCATTTCTTCTCTCTGGTTGCCTAGTTACCCCTTTTCCCCAACTAAACAGAAGCACAAATAAACAGGAAATACAGATCTGTGGAGGGGGAAACAGAAAAATGCCGTTGAGATTTTAAGAAAACTATTAAAGGAGAAAAGGGCACAAAAAAACATGTTGCATTAACAAATAATGCAGCAATAATTAAAATTTAAAAAGGACAGAGGGATTTTAAGTTTAAGAAAGAAAAACACACACTGTTTTCAAACAAATGGGAAAAAATACTTATAAAATAGTAAAACAATTCTCAAAACCATGAATATTTACCAAAGTGGACATGTTTTTATAAACAAAGTAAATACAGAAATCATGTATCTGCAACTCTAGACATAGAAATTGGTTTAATAAATCAGATTTCTTTGGGAAAGAGACGTCAACATACATTTTGTCATTATTTTACACTTTATTTACTGTAATGTATAAATTATGTATTTTCCTGCTGAAATTTAAACATACAACGTTGATTATTTTTACACCATATTTTCATCAAAATAAAGTTATTTCTTTTGAGTTTTAGAGAAAGTAATCAGAAGTTTTGCCGTTGTTCAAACTCGACATAAACCTCGTTCTGCTCGTTTCGCAGCGAACTCTGATCCGGCTGGAGGAGAGCCGCTCCGTGTTGGGCTCGTTTTTGGATCACAGGCTGGTGCTGCAGGCAGAGCCGTGGTTCGGTGCCTCGGTTGCGCAGGAAGGGGGCGCTCTGGAGCTGCGATGGAAAGGCGCCTACAGGCGCACGGAGCAAGAGATCCTCCGCCTAAGAAACATCCAGGAAAGCAGAGCCAGGTGGGCCAGATGCAGCATTACCAATTTAAAGCATGTAATCAGGAGAAAACATGTTTTGTACAAGAAGCAGAAGAGCAGAATTATTATGGCTGGAGCTCTTGACGAATTGAAATAACCAGATGAGCAGCTTTATTTAGAACCACACTGCAGAAACACAGTTACCAAGTATCTTTGTCTAGTTTGTAGTGCAGATATCTTAGTGAACATGAGACAAAACTAACTGACAAGTAGCTTTTCAGCAACATATAGGAACTTTTTTTAAAGGTTTTATTGGCTCTGATGGCCTTTTTCTGACAGTTAATTTACAGGAAAAGGGCAGTGAGAGAAGGGGAAGACATGGGGCAAAGGTCGCCAGGCCGGGAATTGAACCCACAAATTTTTTTAAGTAAAGGATTTCTTAATATTAATGAAAAAGTATTAGTTATAAGTGAAGTAATCTGCTAATGGAACAGGACATTTTCCCCATATTATAAGTTATAATAGTGGAAAAATGTATTTTAAAAAAAAAGAACAAAAACACCCAGCTGTTTTTTGACAATGTTTCTTTTTATTTTTTTTATTTTTTTGGTGTCTGTTACCTAGCAACCCCAGCAGAGTTCCAGCTTGTTACCTAGCAACCCAGGCAGAATTCCATACACATTTTGCCAGCTGGTTTTACTCTGCAAGACAAGTGAATTGTTGTTGACTTACCATCCAGAAACCACTTGCTGCATTCTTGCTGGTTGTGCAGGAGGCTCCACTTCTGTTTTTCGAAGATCTACAGTTGTATAATTAGGGGGCATTGCCAGCAGCAGCTCATTTGGATTTAAAATGACAAGAGCCCCTAAAACGGCTCGTTTTGAAAGCTCAAAGCAAACTGAAATCTCATTATCTAAGAATAATTTTGTGCAAAAAAATGTAAATGAACACATTTTGAACATGTTATGAACAGCCTTCTCCATATCCAAGAACTAAGAATCTTCCCTTTGGGATCAGTAAAGTATTTTTGCATTTGAATTTGTTTTGTATAGCACACAGACCAATCCTCTCCTGTTCAAGGAAGCACAACACGTCTCCTTCTTTAAAACAAAGTAGAAAAGAGAAAAAAAAAACATATGTCTGAATCGGGTTCTCTGCCTTAAAAAATAAAGTTGTGTAACCTTATTTGTTGCTTGGTAGCTTCTCCCGTCTCAAGTGGGCTGCAGTTCTTCTTTTAGCTTTTCTCTTTCATCCAAACAGCAGCACAGCACACACAGAACCACAGAACATGGAGTCTGAACCTGCTCCTCTGGAGACGGGCCGATGTAGAAACCAAAAATCACAACGTGTTGCACCAAACGTCACTGAGCATCAAAATATCCCGCAAAAATTAAAATTAACAAGATATTGACTGCATAAAAGGATCAAGGTTGCAGTTTTATAGTTTCCTAACTTTTTTATTTTGTTTAAGAATATGTTTTCATTATTTTCCTACCAATTTATATGAGAACTTTGCTCCGAAAGCCTTGCTGTATTAGGATAATTTCATTGAACTGTTTTTTATTGCTGTTTTTGAGCAAAGCAAAAACAAAGCATTGCTAATAAAAGAACATTTACCATTTAATAAGTTACACATCTGAAAATCTAAAATACTTCAGCTCCATTTGGTGGCTAATTTTTACTCTTCTTGATCTGCAAAAGGGGCCACACAAACTCATTACAAGGGCCATAAATGGCCCTCGGGCCGCACTTTGAGCACCTCAAGTGTAAAACTTGAGATTACTTTTGCAGGAATAAATAATCTGAAGCTTTAGTTGTATTTTATTAATATTTTCATCTTCACTTTACATAAGAATCCAGCAAAAATATTTTCAAAAAGTTTTGCAGCAGGTTTATTTTACTTTATGTGAATCCAAATATAATTTGTTGCTAAATTTATAAAACAAGCCAAAAAGAAAGATAAAAAGTGTTTTTTTGTTTCCAAGCACAACCTTATGAGAAAAAAATAGAGTACAAATGTATATAACTTTAAATTGTATGTTTCACATTGTTTTTTTTATGTTTCTGCTCATAATTTCTATAAGAAAGTTGTATTTTTGTCTTATTTTATGCATATTTTAAAGATAAGGAGAAGTAGTTAGTTCAGTTTGATGCCATAAATCTAATATTTGTGTACCTTTTCAGTCAAGCTGTTTAAAAGTTTTGATTGCTTGATTTTTGTTTTATTTAATCATTGAAACACTAACAGTTTAAAGAGTTTTGATTGCCCATAAATCAAGACGGTGGAGTGAGCTGGGAACAGTTCAATCTCTGACAAAAGACTCTTTGAAGCAGTTTAGAGACGTCGAGTCAAATAACATCCCTAGTTGTTAGTTTGCTCATCTGAGTGGGAGGAATTCATGAATATACAGTTCGTCTTATTTCTGGATTCAGGACAACAGACGGAGAAAGAGTTAAAAGAGAAGACAGGTACATATAAGAAAAAATAAAAAGGGAGCTTATCTTTTATTTTCATTTTGGCCTTTGGACATCCACCAACTGGCCTTTGGTGTGTGTGAGGGGGCCTTCATGTTCTGCCCCGCTGGTTGATCTATCAGTCCTGGCTGTCCTCCCCACAGATTCCTGGCTGGCGTTGCTGCGGTCGGTGAGCGTCTGCTGGCCGCCGGCGAACACCTGAAGACTTCCTCAGACCTGAGTCAGGAATCCGTTCAAAGGCGACTGCTGGAGCTGCTGGTGAGGCGCTTATCTGCTGCTCCGCCTGGGTTCATTAGGAGCGAGCTGCAGGACGCCAGGCTGCTGCTTTCAGGGGTGATAAGAAGAGCAGAGGCTTATTATGGGTCTATTATTGGTTTATTATGGTTCTGTTATTGGTTTATTATGGGTCTATTATTGGTTTATTATGGGTCTATTATTGGTTTATTATGGTTCTGTTATTGGTTTATTATGGTTCTGTTATTGGTTTATTATGGGTCTATTATTGGTTTATTATGGGTCTATTATTGGTTTATTATGGGTCTATTATTGGTTTATTATGGGTCTGTTATTGGTTTATTATGGTTCTGTTATTAGTTTATTATGGGTCTATTATTGGTTTATTATGGTTCTGTTATTGGTTTATTATGGTTCTGTTATTGGTTTATTATGGGTCTATTATTGGTTTATTATGGGTCTATTATTGGTTTATTATGGGTCTGTTATTGGTTTATTATGGTTCTGTTATTAGTTTATTATGGGTCTATTATAGGTTTATTATGGGTCTATTATTGGTTTATTATGGGTCTATTATTGGTTTATTATGGATCTATTATTGGTTTATTATGGGTTTATTTTTGGATTATTATTGGTTTATTATGGGTCTATTATAAAGTTTGTATCATGAGCATCCATCCATCCGTCCATCCGTCCATCCGTCCATCCAGAATGACTGAGTACTCAGAAAATTTCACTCTCATAAAGTTTGTAATTTGAATAAAAAATGTGCAGATCCCCATGTAAGGAAACATGGCAGAGTAAAGCCAAGGCGTGCGTGCGTTCATTCATTCATTCATTCATTCATTCATTCATTCATTCATTCATTCATTCATTTATGTTGCGGTCTCTTGTCTCTTAAAAATGAGACACATGGTCTTATTTTTAAGGGAGATCTGCTTAAGCCACGGTTCGATGTAAAATACAATTTACTGTCAACAAAAATCCTTCAAATGATAAAAATGATAAATATTTAAAATCTGTTTAATCAAACTGACCACATTAAACCACTAAAAGCATGATAAGATTTTATCAGGTGTCCGTAGTTTAATAAAACCTAAAATAATGTTCCAAACATATTAATTATAATTATTCCAACATTGTCAACCTTTCCCCAGGACGTCTCCGTGGAGCTGACAGCCGTTTCCAAGGAAACCAGTCGGCTTGTCCACCTGAGGGACGCCAAGTGTCCCAAACTGACAAGCCAGGTCTCACAGCTGGAGGCCAGCTGCAGCCAGCTGACCTCTGCCCTTTCCAAGATGCTGGAGCATCTGCTGCAGGTTCAGTGTTTCAGTACTCAGAGAAAATAACGTTTTAAATTAACTAAGATAAACAGATATGAAGCAGCTGAGAGTGTTTGAGAATGTGTCAGATTTCATGTTAGTTCTGTTAGTTTTCAGAAATAATTAGAACCCCCCTCTGCTGCTGGGAGTATAAACTTAAACGTCTTCTGGGCGATCAGAGACGGGAGGAATCAGCAGGAAGGTCACTCTTAATTTTTTCTCTCCATTCATCACCGGTGACTGGAACCAGATATCTGGCTTCGCTATAATTAGTCACATTTTGCCAGATTTTTTTCTCCCAGTTGGTTGAGTTTGAAGCCTTATAATCTGGAAACCGCTTCAGCAGATCTTATCTTCTGAAGAGAGATTTAATAACAGACACTGACGATGTTCTCCTTATAAACACCAGATGTTTCATGCAGAATTACTTTGATTAAGAGCAATAAAACCCACCAGGAGAACATTTCACAGATGGTTATGTGAAATGAAAATCAGTTATTATGTTGAATTATGTTTGTTAGCGCCTGGTGAACCAACAGCCGCCAGTGAAGCTGCTGTCTGAAGTGGAGAACTGGCTGAAGGAAACGGAAACTCGGCTCAGCCGGGAGACGAAAAGAGTCCTGACGGCCAGAACTGCAGCTGAGATGGTTGAAATTCTGCAGCAATGTCAGGTACTTTATGTGTTTTATGCATTCATTTAAATAATAATTAAATTAAAGGTGCTTTTTTTTGTCAGGATTCCTGTTTTAAGCTGAAATACATAGTTTATATTCTAACTTACCATATTTACATTTCTCCATGTTCCAAACCACAATTGTAACTTTACTGATATTTCATGTGACAAGTTAACATAAAGTAAGTCCGACTGTAAAATCAGAAGAAAACAATGCAAGTTTTACAAATTAAAGATGTGATGTACATTTTTACTTAGCCTCCCTGAACAAAGAAAGGATTGTCTCTCTAAAAACTGACATTTTTATTTGCAGAATTTCTTATTTTTAGTCAGATTGAATGGAGGTAGTTTTATTTTCTCTGCTGAAGAAAACAATTCCCCCAGCATGATGCTGACACCACCATGTTTCAAAATGGGGATGGTGTTTTCTAAATGTTGTGCAGCCTTTGTTTTGTAGACGTAGAGATTAAAAAGAAGGTCAAAAAGAGATTTTTGCTCTCATCTGACCAAACCCTTCACAGGTTTAATTTCCTTACATGGTTTTTACTGCAAAAACACAAAATATTACCACATATTTGCCATTGAAGAAAATACTTTTTTCATCAATATTAATGAATTATTTACTTAAAACTAGCTCTTATCTCTTGCAGAAAATTTACTTTTAAATTAGTTTTGTCTTATTTTAAGTGTACTAAGATTTTGTGGTGGCTTAATAAATCTGTAAAAAATTATAATTTTCTTTCTACTTTACAATTAAATGCAGCTTTGTCTCGGTTTATTGCATAAAAACATTAACGTCTGCAGTGGGACAAAGTATGGTAAAATGATGATTTGAATTTATTGTTCTGTACAAAATCTCAAAGGAAGAAAGTAAGTGTAAAATTAAGAGCTTTTAATAAATAAAATTAACCCTTATGACAAATAAATTCCTCATATCCCCTATTTTTCAGGCGTTAAGGACGGCTGTCGACAACTGTCAGCAAGTCCTTGATTTCATGTCCGAGCCAGGGTCCAAAATGGCGGGAGCAGACGTCCCGGCTCGCCGCTTGGAACGCACGACCTTTGCAGAAAACCTGGGCGGCGTCAGACAGCAGTGGGAGCTCCTGCAGAGGGAGCTGGACGGCCAGGTCAGCGCCTCGGTGCAACCCGAGTCAAACGGGACTCACTATGCAAAACTCACATTTTTTACATCTTTGTACTTCCATTTGGGTCTCACCTGCTTCTAAAAAACCATTTGTCGACAATACGTTCATGTTTCTTTTTTTTTTGTGTGTGTTTGCAAAATTAGCCGTTTAAAAAAAATTACAATTGTTAAGTGGTAGTGCGCTGTTACCTAGCAACCAAAACGGAGCTCCAGCATATATGGTCAGCTGGTTTTACCGCCGTACAATGGCTTCTGGAAAACACAAGCATTTTGTTGTTTACGTGACATCCAGAAACCACTTATTGGTTGTGCAGAGGGCTCCACTTCTGCTTTTCAAAGATGCATGTTTATATAATTGCACATCTGTTTTCGTCCATTTTCATGTGCAAGTTTAAACGTCGAGTTTACAGCAGCTGGTTTTTGGATTTAAAGTGATTTAAAGTGATAAGAGGCCCTGCTCTGAAACGAGCAGACCACAAGTCTCATTATATAAGAATGACTTTGTCTAAATAATGTAATGAAATGTTTTTATAGAACATAGTTCTGTGCCAACCTGTTCAAGGACACATAAAGTGTCACCTTTAAGTGTTGCTGTTCAAACTAGTTTTATTCAAAATGGAGATATTTAAAGACAGATTGTGTGCTACAATTTATCAGTTTATAGATTCAACATATTGTTAAATAATGTGTCCAAAATGCACGTGTTCATCTTTAGTAACATGAAACCAATGACTGTGTTTGAATTGGCTCCATTGCTTTTCCTCAGATTCATGAAGTCGAACACATCCATCACATTTGTGCAGAACGAGAGAGACATCTGCAGAAACGGCAGGACTGGACAGAGCAGCAGAAGAAGAGGATGAGTCAGTGGAAACGGCCCTGCAGTCAAACCCTGGCTGGCTACGCTCTGCTGGAGTGGGAGGTATGACGGTGGGAATCACACAGAGGGACGTCTGGACGCTGAGGACGGTTTTCTATCTGAGTGACTTTCTGTCTTCCAGGCTGAAGTTGCCAGAATCCAGCAGGTTTCTGCAGATCTGCAGGATCTGGGAGAAGGAAGAGGAAGAGGAGGAAGAGTGTGTTATGGGAAGGAAGGGAAGCTCCTGTGGGAAGAGATCTTCTCCGGCCGAGTGGAGAGTGTGAGGCGGGACTGTGTTGATCTTCATCAACAGGTAAAACAACCTCAAGGTCAAAGGTCACAGATTTACTCACTGAGAAGGAGCCATGATGGATTTAAAGG